>NW_006921751.1:5259904-5288756 GCF_000298275.1 Orycteropus afer afer
AGGGCAGCTAGGGGCCATAGTCTCAGTGGTTACACCAGGCTCCATTGGACCAGCAAACCTGGTCCCCATCTTCTTTTTTTTTTGCCTCCAAATGATTTTGAGTTTTTCTAAACGGATTTTTAAAGCACTTGATCTCAAAGAGTTTACATGAAATGAAGTTGATATGTTCAGGAAAAATGAGTTAAAGTTAAAGAATGGCTTTAATGGTGACAAATCTACTGATGTTAAAGATGCAAATAAATAATGTGAACAAAATTTTTCATAATTTTAGAATAACAAACTCATAAAAAAAAGCCAAAAAGAGAAATACTATCACAGAAGTAGAGCTCTGGTAGCGTAGTTTCTAAGGCACTTGACTGCTAACCAGAAGGCTAGCGGTTCAAACCCACCAGCCACTCCTCAGAAGAAAGATTGGGCAATCTACTTCCATAGTGATACTGCCTCGGAAACCCAAGGAGGGGTCGCTATGAGTCAGGTCCAACTCAAAGACACATAACAACAACAACATAGGAACACAGGGAGCTCAGGTGGCATAGTGCCTAAGGCATTTGACTGCTAACCAGAAGAGTGGTGGTTCAAACCCATCAGCCACTCCTCAAAAGGAAGACAGGGCAATCTACTTCCGTAGTGATACCACCTTGGAAACCCAAGAAAGGGTCCTTATGAGTCAGAACTGATTCGACAGTAGTAAGTTTGGTTTGGTTTTTATAGGAACACAGAAGGGGAAAGTTTGATAATGACTGTGACTTTCAAGTTAAGTTTTAAAGAATGAGTAGAAATTGTTAGATGATGCAATGCATGTGCAAAAATAACATCTTTTATAAGAGCACAGAGGTGGGAAGCGGTACCACCCACTGAGAGAACCACTAGTAGTATTTCAGAGAAGCCAAGAGTGACAATACAAACTTGATAAGAGAAACCAAGCCCACAAAAAATGGGGACAGGAACTTCTTAATTTCTGGGCAAGTGATTGTTACATTACTTTGAGTACTCAAATAGAGTGACAGAAGTGTCTATTTCAGCTTTAGTACACAGTTGTTGTTGTTAGGTGCTGTTTCTGACTCATAGCGACCCCATGCACAGCAGAACGAAACACTGCCTGATCCCGCACCAGCTCCATGATCCCTGCTATGCTTGAGCCCATCATCGCAGCCACCATGTCAATACATCTTGTTGAAGGCCTCCCCCTCTTTCATCAACCCTCCACCCTACAAAGCATGACATCCTGCTCCAAGGAATGGTCCCTTCTGACAACATGACCAAAATAGGTGAGACGAAGTCTAGCCATTCTCGCTTCCTAGGAGCATTTTGGGTGCACTTCCTCCAGGACAGATCTGTTAGTTCTTTTAGCAGTTCATGGTACTTTCATCATTCTTTGCCAGCACCACAACTCAAAAGCATCAACACTTCTTCGGTCTTCCTTATTCACTGTCCAGCTCTCACATGCATATGAGGTGATTGGAAATACCATGGCTTGTGTCAGGTGCACCTTAGTCCTCAAGGAGACATCCTTGCTCCTCAGCACTTGAAACAGTTCCTTCATGGTTGACCTTCCCAATGCTACACGTTGTCTAATGTCCTGACTGCTGCTTCCACTGGTACAGTAATGTTATTTAATAATGCCATTAAATGAACATGGACTTGTGTTTCCTATTTTATCCATATCCTCTTAGGCTGACACTGTGCAACCTTCCTAGTAAATATAACATGAAAATGTAATGTTTCTTTTCAAAAAGCAAAGAGAAGACCCATAAGAATAGCTACATGCACCATTGACCAAGTCAGTAACAATAATAAAAAAATAAGGCCTTTATTTCCCCCCTAGTACCCACCAGCCACTCCTCAGAAGGAAGATTGGGCAATCTACTTCCATAATGATACTGCCTCGGAAACCAAAGGTGGGGTCTCTATGAGTGGGGTCCAACTGGATGGCAAATAACAGCAACAAATCGAGTGCACCATAGGTTTTGCTTTTTAGCTTTTTATTCCCCCTTTTTTTCACATCATCTGTAGACTGGGTAGGTTCTTTTTCCTCAGTTGCTGTAAGCCCATACCAATTAGAGCCTGCCTCGTACACAAACTACTTGCCCTCCCTTTTGATTTTCGCTAAGGTCAGGTATGAGGAGAGAAGGATGGAGTCTGAACTTTATGGCTGTAGACTTTAAATCAAATTATTGTCATGTTCCCTAATTATTGCTCAGTGTCTGGAGTCTCAAGTGACATAAACTAGTGGTGCCCTCTGAGTTTTCATGCAGCACCAGGAGTTTGAGGTTGCAGTTAATATGTTTAACAATGAAACATGACTTTTACTGCTTTTCTTTTTTTTTTAATTAGAAATAGTTAAACATTTTTAAAAATTAATCATTAGCTATTACACAATCTCTAATAACTAAAACGCCATACCATACCAGTTGCCATGGAGTAAATTCTGACTTATGGCGACCCAATGTGTGTCAGAGTAGAACATCCTCCACAGGATTTTTAATGACTGATTTTTTTATTCACAACTGATCAGCAGGATAGTGCAGAACTAGGCAGTGTTCATTCACATGGTGTGCATGGAGTCACCATGAGTCAAGGGTCAACTTGAAGGCAGTAACAACATTATATGGACTAGGAAAAAAGAAGCTGGTGCAGCATTAAGAATCTCATTTCCTAGCACTACAGATCACCTATTGCCCAATTCTCCCAGACAGGGACTTAGAAAGCAGCCTTGCAGAACAGCTGAAAATCTAGTTCATCAAAATATGTGTGGCTTATGGAGTTTGTAAAAAAATCTCTTCCCACTTTAACAAAGAATGAGAACATAGATGGGGCTTCGAACATCAACACTCTAGGGAAGTGCAGATTTAAGATTGTTAGTTGTTATTTCCACCACTTTGGTATTATTTCTTTTAAGCCTGGAATAGCAGATCCCAAGCACTCATGGTGTCATCTCCCTTCTTCAGGCATTCATGGCAGACACTGCTAAGCTTACTACATCACTCTCTCTGATAGAGCTCAAATTGTCCATCTGCCTCAGCACAGGGTGTAAGTGAGCTACTGATCAAACCTGGCATGCCAGATACAATATTTTGACATTCCTGCTCTGGCCCATGGTCTGAATTACTTTGCATGACATCGCAGCACTGTGAGCATAAGGTTTTGACCTAGATTGAGTTTCACTCCTCCCATTCTTTACTTACATAACCTTGGCCAAGTACTTTCATATCTTTCTAGCCTGTTTCCTCGTCTATAAAACGAAACTAATAATACTTAGAGTATGATGTTAGTGAGAGAATTAAATGAGATTAATAAATGTAAGTCACTTACTTTACTGCCTGGAATATATTATGCACTGATTGAATGGTGATCTTGTTATTTATATTATGTAGGACCATGTCAAAAGGAAGAAGTTGATAAGAATACAGAATAATACAAAAATTACTAATATAATTAACATCAAAGATTTGGATAAACTTAATAGTATTAAATAATGTCTTAACTACTTTTTTAATGATTACTTTTAGGTCTATCATATACCAAGAGCTCTGGTGGTCCAGTGGTTAAAACTTTCAGCTACTAACCAAAAGGTTGGTGGTTTGAATCCACCAGCTGCTCTGCAGCAGAAAAGTGAGGCAACCTGCTTCTGTAAAGATTTAGTCTTGGAAACCCTATGAGGTAGTTCAACTCTGTCCTGTAGGGTCACTGTGAGTTGGAATTGTGTCAACGACGTTTGGTATTATACACTAAGTCTCCTTGAAGCAAACCTGTACTACACTCAAATGTAAAGGGTATTACTAAATCTTAACTCTGTCTTTTTTGGTTCTTAAAAAAAGCATTACTTCAGCTGGAATAAAAGAACTGAACTGACATGTAAAAAAGAACCTTAATCCCAAAAAGAAATTGTTACTTGGAGGGATTATATAGTAACTACTTAGATAACTAATTGATCAGTTTACTATCAAGGGAGGCAAAAAGAAAGAATAAAAGTAAGCCTAAAGGCATTCTGCTTGGCTAAGAAAAGAAAACTGGGAACTGTTCAAGAGCAAGCTCTCAATAGCTTTTCTGGAGTGGTTTTGGTTTTTAAAAGAGATTTGCACCCCCATTTTGAGATAGTACTGAGAATGGAAGACACATAAGAGGCTAAAACTAAATTCTAAGTTTTAGCATATGCTTTGGTAAAGAAACTGACATATCAATCTAATTTCAGGTGAATGATTATAAACTCTGAGCTATAACTCATTCAACTGGGAAATGCCTGCGTTCTAAATAGAAATCACAGCAATGGTATATTTACCATATATATATATATATATATATATATACACCTTATGGGCCAAAAGACATACATATAGTTTCCTCAGCAATTTTTGATATTATTTAGAAGAAAGTTTTTTGTTGTTAGGTGTTGTCAAGTCGGTTCGGACTCATAGTGACCCCATGTACAACAGAATGAAAACACTGCCTGGTCCAGTGCCATCCTCAGAATTGCTACTATTCTTTAGCCCATTGTTGCAGCCACTGTGTCAATCCACTTTATTCACAGTCTTCCTCTTTACTGCTGACTCTTTGCTTTACCAAGCATGATACCCTTCTTGAGGGATTGGTCTCTTCTGATAACATGTCTGTTATCAGGACATTTTCACTTCTAAGTAGCATTCTTGTTGTACTTTTTCCAGGACAAGTTTGTTTATTCTGGCAGTCCATGGTATATTCAATAGTCTTCACCAACACTGCAATTCAAATGCATCAATTCTTCTGCAGTCCTCCTTGTTCATTGTCCAGCTTTCACATACATGAGGTTACTAAAAGCACCATGGCTTGGGTCAGGCACAACTTAAGTCATCAAAGTGACATTTTTGCTCTTTAGTAGTCTAAAGATGTCTTTTGAAGCATATTTGACCAGTGGAATCTGTCATTTGATTTCTTGACTGTTGCTTTCTTGGACACTGATTATGGATCCAAGTAAAGTGAAATCCTTGACAACTTCATCTTTTTTCCATTTATTATGATGTTGCTTATTGGTCCAGTTGTGAGGATGGGGAAGAATAGCAGTTACTTTTTAAATATACTTTTCTGATATACTGACTTCTTGTTGTTGTTAGATGCCATCAAGTCTTCTCCAACTCATAATGACTCTATGCACAACAGAACGAAACACTGCCAGGTCCTGCACCAGCCTCATGATCATTTCTATGCCTGAGCCCATCGTTGTAGCCACTATGTCAATCCAACTTGTTGAGGGCCTTCCCCTGTTTCACTGACCGTCCACTTTACCAAGCATAGCATCCTTCTGCAGCGAATGGTCTCATCTGACAGCATGACCAAAGTAGGTCAGATGAAGTCTGGCCATTCTGACTTCCAAGGAGCACTCCAGCTGCACTTCCTCCAGGACAGATCTGTCCATTCTTTTGTCAGTCCATGGTACTTTCAGTATTCTTTGCCAACACCACAACTCAAAAGCATCAACACTTCTTCAGTCTTCCTTATTCATTGTTCAGCTTTCACACGCATATGACGCTACTGAAAATACTATGGCTTGGGTTAGGCACACCTGTCTTCAGAGAGACATCTTTGCTTTTCAGCACTTTAAAGAGGTCTTTTGTCACAGACTTGCCCTGTGCAATACATCACTTGATTTCTTGACTGCTTCTTCCATGGCCGTTGACTATAGATCCAAGTAAAATGAAGTCCTTGACAACTTCAATCTTTTCTCCATTCATCCTGATGTTGCTTGTTGGTCTAGCTGTGAGGATTTTTGTTTTCTTGATGTTGAGATGTAATCCATATTGAAGACTATAGTCTTTGATCTTAATCAGTAAGTGATTTAAGTCTTCTTCACTTTCAGCAAGCAAGACTGTGTCATCTGTATATCACAGGTTGTTAGAGTCTTCCTCCAATCCTGTTGCTGTATTTTCCTTCATATAATCCATCTTCTCAGATTATTTGCTCAGCATGCAGACTGTAAGTATAGTGAAAGTATACAACTGGGACACAAATCTTTCCCGATTTCCAACCACTGAGTATTGTCTTGTTCTGTTCAAACAACCACTTTTTGGTCTATGTACAGGTTCTTCATGAGCACAATTAAATATTCTGGAATTCCCATTCTTCCCAATGTTATCCATACTTGTTACGATCCACACAGTGGAATGCCTTTGCATTGTCAATAAAACACAGGTAAACATCTCTCTGGTGTCTTCTGCTTTCAGTCAAGATCCATGTGACTTGATATTCCTCCTTCCTTGTCCTCTTCTGAATCTGGCTTGAATTTCTGGCAGCTACCTGGCGATGTACAACTGCAACCATTTTTTGAATTATCTTCAAAATAAGAATTTTCATATTTGTATGTGATATTAATGATATGGTTTGATAATTTCCACATTCTGTTGGATCACCTTTCTTCAGAATGGGCAGAAATATAGATCTTTTCTAATCAGTTGGTCAGGTAGCTATACCCCAAATTTCTTGGCACAGATGAGCAAGTGTTTCCAGCATTACATCCATTTGTTGAACCATCTCAATTGGTATTCCATCAATTCCTGGAGCCTTGTTTTTTGCCAATGTCTTCAGTGCAGCTTGGACTTCTTCCTTCAATACCATCAGTTCTTTGTCATATGCTACCCTCTAAATGGTTGAACATCATTTAGTACAGTTACTTTCTGTGTATTCTTACCATCTTCTTTTGATGCCTCTTGTGTCATTCAATATTTTGTCCATTATATAATTGCAACTGGAGGCTTGAATTTTTTCTTCAGTTCTTTCAAGCTTGAGAAATGCCAAGCGTATTCTTCCCTTTTGGTTTTCTAATTCAAGGTCTTTACACATTTCATTACAATTAACAAATGAACATTATAATAACATTAAAAGTAACAAATAATGAATTGGCATATGAGTGAAGTTCTATGTTAGGCATTAGGATTATAAGGATGAGTAAGATAGAGTATTTCTCCTCAAGGAACTTAGAGTTACAGGGTTGAGAAGACAAGTTCTCCACTGAGTGAAATGTTATAATAAATGATCTATGATCTATTTCTTTGAAGTATTCTTCAACTATATTTTAAAAGATTATAGTGGTCTGCTGGTGAAGGTGTAGTGAGGTGGCAAATTTTCCTATATGACTGGTGAGAGTATAAACTCTTAGGAGATATCTAGAAGTAATTTTATAATATGTTTTAAGAGGCTAAAAAAAGAACCAGAAATTTCACCTTACTGTTTGAATCTATTCTGAAAGAGTAATTAAAAGTGTGGACAAGGATGAAAATAAACATGCTTGTCACATCTTTTAATGGTAATAACTTGGAAACCTAAACACCAAAGAAAAAAAAGAACAGTTAAGCAAACTGGAAAGATCGCTACCATGGAATACAAGGCAGCCACTAACATGGTATTTATGTGGAATTTTAATCTGTACATGCTTATGCTAATATTCAAAGAAAGAAAAGTACTAAATTATATATATACAGGATGTTTTAATCTTTGATGTACACAAACTGTATGTAGTTATTTGTATTTTATTTAGAATTAGAACACTGAGATATTTGGAAATTGTTGCCAAATATTTTTGTTAGTGGCAGTCAAGAGGCTAAAAGATATTTGCTAGAATTCTCTTTTATCCAATGTTACTTTCTGTATATGTAAATTTGAGCCCTATTTATCCAAAGTGATTTGGTAAATATATATTTTTTGATCCAGGAGAGACTAGGATACAGTAATTCACTACGAATCATTGGCATTTTGACATTACTAATTTATATGTATTAAAAATGACTAAGTCATACTTCTGTTTTAGAATATTAAATATAGAAATCTAAACACAAGCTTAGTTTTGCTAAGGATGTCTTTTAAAAAAAATTCTCAAGAGATGAAATTTAGTAATAAAATTATTTTTCATGTAAAAGGTGGGGGTAGTGTGTGGGAAGTCTTTGGATGTCTCAGTTTGGATGTGTAAGTGCTCATAAAAGAGGTATTATTATGATTGGGTTAAGCCTCTGCATTTTCACGACTATTACTGTGAAAGAAAAAATTGCATTTCTCTCTGCACTGGGCAATTTTTGTTCTTAGAATTTCATAAAGTACTTTTCTAAAATTCACTGTAAAATTTCAAAGGAAATGTATTTCTAAAGAAACCTAGTAGTGGTATTCAGGGCCTGGCAAATATCGGTGATTTAAAATGGATGAAGAGGGAGAGTTATTATTTGAAGCGATCTATCAAAGCTAAGGGCATGATGACAGTGCATGCTGCATTAGCAAGGATTAGGAATAAGAATGATAAACAAAATCAAAAGCAGATAAGGAAAACCCAGAGCTTCAGAAGAACCCATGCTTTCCCTGAGGAGTCTACACTCCCACCAGTTGTTTCTGAGGGGATCAAGCAGCCTGGTAGGACTAATTAAATCACATAATTCTGTTACTTTGATCTCTCTTTCTGCTTCCATGATGGAGTTTTCCAAAGAGTGTTAATAAGTGTCAGAACTTTCCTCCCGTCTATTGTTCCCTAGTTTACGCACTACATATGGAGTGCTGTTGTTAGTTGCTGTACAGGCAGCTCTGAATCATGTTGTGTCATAGCAGAACTCTGCTCCATGGGGTTTTCAATGGCTGATTTTTTTTGAAGATTGACAGGCCTTTCTTCCGAGGGGCTTCTGAGTGGATGAATCCGCCAGCTGCTCTGGGGGAGAAAGATGAGGCAGTCTGCTTCTGCAAACATTTACAGCCTTGGAAACTCCATCGTGGAAGGCTGAAGTGGAAGGCCGAATGCATGCCTCACTGAAAACCGTGGAACTTTCACAGGCTAGCAGGCATGATTAAAGTGGACATTAATCACAGTGACTAACTTGCTATTGTTTCCTCCCTTTTGCTTTCTTTTAAGTAAATAGAATAGCTTGTCTTTTTATGGGTGTTGAGTTCTTTAGATTTGCTATTTTCAATTATGTATTCTTCTAAGCATAACCCTCTCCCATGACTGGTTTTGGCTGAGAACCATAGCCTATGGAGCAAGACGACCCTGGGAAGGGGACGCTGAGTCTGGAGTAACCAGGGAAGAGAAAAACAAAGGCATTCCTGGTCATTCAAGAGATGTTCAACCCACTTCCCACTTCCCTATATAATCATGTTTACCCCTTTGCTCAGGGAGACAGACGCTTTAGAGAAATGATCCTCACTGTCTCCTTGGGCATTGATACTCAATAAACCTTTTGTTTTCCCTCTTCAACCTGTTGTGATCATTGGCTCTTTGTGACAGGAGGGTAAAGACTTTGTTTTCCTAGAACAATATGGGGCAGTTGTACTCTGTCCTACAGCATCACTAAGAGTAGGGATTGACCTATTGGCAGTGGGTTTGGTTTTTTGGTTAATAACCTTGTGGGGTAGGAGTTATTTCTATTTAACAGAGAAGCAAACTGACCCCAATGGAAAGTAAGCTCCAATATAGGTGGATCAGAGGGCAGAGCTGCCATCTGAACACAAGACTGCCTGACTCCCAATCCCATAGTCTTTTTACCATGCTCTCAAGTGGATTCACAAATGCCTGTGGGTTAGAAACATTGAGAATACAAATGTCTGGGACCCCAGACAAGGAAGATCTTAACCAATGGGCCTAAAAATACCATTGGATCAACTTCCAAAATGTTGCTTTTGTTATCTCTTCTGGCACACCCTTTTTCCAAACTGTAAGGAACTCTGGTGGTGCAGTGGTCAAAGCATTCGACTGTTAACCAAAAGGTCAGCAGTTTGAACCTACCAGCTGCTCCATGGGAGAAAGAAGAGGCACTTGGCTTCTGTAAAGATTTACAGCCCTATGGGGCAGTTCTTCTAGGGCTACTAGGGCTGCTATGAGTCAGAATCGACTCAGTGGCAATGGGTTTGGTTTTTTGGTTTTCCAAACAGAACTTTCAGGTCTTTAAGATATTCTCTCCATGTGGAGATCTCAAGCCTTCAGGGAAAATTATAAAGTCGAGTCCCTGCTCTCTCTAGCCTAGAATATAGAGAGACTAGCTAGCCAGACCCAGATAAGCTAGGGGTGTTCCTTTAAAATAATCCACATAAATATGTTTATGGAAGGCTCTAAATAATGCCAAGAAGGGGTCCTGCTCATGTGAAAACAATAATCAGGAATAAAAGTACATTATCATGAATCCGAGCCCAAGCAGAATTCTGACTGCAAAAGAGAAGCCACTTAACTCTGTGAAGACATGTGAATGGAAAAATAGTATGGATATTTATAGTCTCTCATGCCCACATCCTCTCTGGTTCAGCATGGGATGGAATCATCAGGTAATGAAATGTCACATCCAAGCACACATAAATGATTTTAAAAAAGAAAAGAAAAGCAGAACTGGCAAAGGAAGACCTCTGAAAGCAGCTGTAGAACATAGTATGGCATTCACTGTTAACTTCAGGACAATAATGAGCAGCTAGAATAAGCCAAGAAGGAATGGAATGATAAGGGGGCACTGGGCTATTTTGAAGTAATGCCCAGCTGTCAGGGAGGGTCCCTGAGCTCTGTTTCCTAGGCTGCTGGCCCTGCAGTACTTGGTAGGCTTTGCTGAGCTGAAGGAGGCTGGGGCAGCAGGGTAGTTAGTATCTCACTCCCTGCATAAGGTGAAATAAAATGCTCCTTCCCTTCAACTCTGAGGCTTTCCAGCACAAGAACCAAACCCAGGCCAAACTCACTGTATCAAGCTGATTCTAACTCATGGTGACCCATGTGTTGCAGAACAGAATTGCTCTATAGAGTATTGATGACAGTGACTTTCTGAAGCAGATCAGCAAGGCTTTCTTCCAAGGTGCCTCTGAGTGGGTTCAAACCACCAAACTTTCAGTTAGTAAGTGAGCACTTAACTGTTTGCACCACCTAGGGACTCCTCCACCACACGAGGTCGTACTAAGTGGGAAAACAACCAAGAGGAAGAATGTCATTATGCATCCCCATTCCTTTCCATTATCTCCTATAACAACCTTGATCCATCTTTGAAGTTTTTAAACCCTATTCACTAAAACATAGTTTTATAATGAACTGTAACCCAAATTTCCCCTCGTCTATTTGAAATTTCTTTTACTTGGAGCGAAGATTTACTTTGAGAGGGCTAATGAGAATTTGAGGTTGCCTATGAACTTGTGAAAAAGAAAACATGAGGGATGATTTGTTAGAGGCTGAATGGTAGAATTTGCTTCCTTTCAGCTTTGAGATCTGGGCTTAATCACTCACTTTTCAGAGACTTCTAGGAAAAAGCATCAGGCAGCCAAGCTCACTGCTGGAATTCTCCACAGGGCTGGAGGTGAAGTGTGAAAACAAAGCTGTGTACTCATTGCTTGGGACAGTCAGGAGCAGGTGAAAACCAGCAGGGTGGGACCAGAGCCCTGAAGCCTGTAAGCTCCTGATCTCTAGTCTCAGACTCATCAGGCAGCGCCTGTCCCCTCAGCCTCAGTCTGCAATGGCAGGACATATTCTATTGACAAAAGTTTCTCCTAACTATACCGGATGCTGTTTCCAGAAGAAAAGCAATGTGCAAAAATGACATGGCTTTCTCAAAATACAGTTGCTATGTCATAGCAGTCATAAATGCCATATTGGAATTGGCATTTACTGGCAGAGGTATTAAAGTATGTTTTATGGAAGGTCATAGCTGTACTCTAAACTCCAAAACTTCCTTATTTCCTTTTAATAATCTATGTTAAATTTAAATTTGACACTTCGGTCAAAATGTTTATTAAAAACTTTAAATGTTTGGTGCCTTTTAAAAATAATGACTATTTCTGGAGTAAAATACTGTTGTTATTGTTGTTGTTGTTAGCTGCTGTCAAGTTGGCCACTAACTTATTGGGATCCCATGCACAAAACAACAAAATGCTGGCTGTTCCTGCACCATCCTCCTGATCAGATGCATATCAGACCACTGTGATCTGTAGAATTTTCATTGGCTGATTTTTGGAAGTAGATCACCAGCCTTTCTCACTAGTCCATCTTAGTCTACAAGTTCCATTGGATCTGTTCAGCACTGTAGAAACACATACAGCTTCTCAAACAGACAGATGGTGCCTGCTATTATAGGTTCCTATTTTTCAAACTTTGCAGTTGCCATTGTCATATACTGCATGACTATATAAAAGACAATGCTATCATATTTTGTTTTCAGATATACAAATGGAAGAGCCAATATTAATATAATTCTCATATTTAATTGATCTGGCAGATACAAAGACTAGTAAGCATGATAGACTAAGATGAAAATGGAGAATCATATTAATTTTAATAGTTTGAGAAAACTTATGACATTATGAAGAGAGGAAGTGTGTCTTGGTATATAAATCATTTATTTGAAGGAGAGATTGAAGGAAAATAAAAGTAACATCCGTTTTCAAAGACAAAACAAATATAACTGTTTCTATAAAAATTGAGACTTCTCTTTATATTTTAAAACTAAATCTTACTAAAATGTATGTTGTTGTTGTTGTTGTTTGCCGTCGAGTCAACCCCGACTCATAGCGACCCCTCCTTGGGTTTCCGAGGCAGTATCACTACGGAAGTAGGATTGCCCAACCTTCCTTCCGAGGAGTGGCTGGTGGGTTTGAACCGCCAGCCTTCTGGTGAGCAGTCAAGTGCCTTAGGCACTATGCTACCAGAGCTCTTTGGAATAAAATTGAGGTTGTATAGAGAAGAGAGAATAGGCTTTGGAATTATATAAATATTAGTTTGAAGCCTGACTTTATCACTTCCTACCTGATATTAGGCTCCAGCATAGCAATGATTGTGAGGATAGCACAGGACCAGACAGTATTTCATTCTGTTGTACACAGGATCGCTATGGGTCAGAATTGATTCAACAGCACCTAACAACATCTGATTTTAGAAAGATTATTTAACCTTTCTGAGCCTCAGTTTTCTCATCTGTAAAATGGATAGCAAAACCCCCCTTGAAAAAGGGTTTGAATATGGAAAATGAGCACCAATTCAATGAATCAAACATTTTGTAGACCTGGTATGAACTGCAAATAGTTTAGGATTAACTAAGGAGTGATACTTAATTACTGTTGATTGTTAAATGTATCTGGATCATAAAATTAAGATTACAGATATGCTCATTTTTAGAGATGCATCTATAAACATTAAAATATTATCACATGCTCCAATCAAAGGAAAAAAAAAAAAAAGAAAACTCTATAATACACTTCACAAGTTCTCTCCAGAATAATTTTAGAACCAAAGACTAATAGAAAGTAAATGAAGAGTCTCAGCATTTCTTAAATGTGATGGTACACAGATAGACCAGTGCCATTTAGCAATGATGAGGGAAGGCTATTGTTGTTATTGTTAGGTGCTGTGAAGTTGATTCTGTCTCATAATGAAGGCTAACATGCATCAATTGCCATTATTCAACCAATAGAAAACAAAACAGCAATTAAATCCTCTGCTTTGAAAATATGTAAGCTAGAGGTTAATTTTAAATCAGAGTAATTTATTAGCCTTTTAGCACAGTGAATTTATTAGCCTTTTAGCACAGTGACAGTCTCTTGTCATAAGGTCTGGATCTTACTGAAGAGTAAAGAGAGATTCTGAACTGAAAATTGTCCACCAGTTAAAACCGCACATTTTTTCCTGATAATTCAACTCTACAACATATGGTTGACGTTCACACATTCATCCAATGCAGTGTCAAAAATAAAGCAGCCAACTACAGACAGCTTGATACTACACTCTTTGTTACCCATAGTGAAAATCAAACTTTGTGACCATTGCTCCTGGAGAAGAGATAGAACAGCATCAGAGGAAGAGAATGTGCTTTGCAGCTAAGTTGGACATGAGAATGAATTCTGGCTCTGCCACTCACTCACTTGTTACATGGACTTGGGCAAGTTATTTAATTACGCTAAATGTAACAATCCTATCTATATTGAAGGCTGCTGGGTGGTACAAATGATATAGGTTGGACCATTAACCTAAAGATTGGCAGTTCAAACCCACTCAGCAGCACCACAGAAGAAAGACCTGGAGATCTGCTTCCATGAAGATTGCAGCCTAGAAAACCCTATGGAGCAGTTCTACTCTGTAACATGTGGGGCCACCATGAGTCTGAATTGACTCAACAGACAACAGGTATGTTTTTCCAATTTATATTACAACTTAAGGTGGTTAAACAGATGAGAGATAATAATGACAAACAAAACAAAAGTAGTAATAGCACCTACCAATTATTAAGGACTTATGATGTGCTAAGCATTGTATCAAGTGCTTTATCTACACAATTTCATTTAATCTGTAGAGAAGTTCCTCAAGGGTTTTTAGCCCAGTTCACAGTTGAGCAAATTGAGGTTTAAAAAGACTAAGTAATATCTGAACCTACAGAATGCCAAAATTTGGTTATTCTATCTCCTTCATAATATATAAAAAAGACCTAGTTCCTGTACATAAAGTCTCTGACACCTGTGATTAATAATAGCTAGAATTATTATTATTATCCTATTTTATTTACATAGTTTTTGAAAAACCATATAAATTACATCATTATTAAAAATGTTATGATTATAAAAATAATGTTTATTTGGAATATTTGAAAATAAATGAGCACCAGTAAAATGATAGCAGAAATGCCTTGTAATCTCATCACACAGAGATAACCACCACTATAGTGGACAAGTTTCAGCAGAACTTCCAGACTAAGACAGACTGGAAAGAATAATGGGGCAATCCACATCTGAAAAAACTGGCCACTGAAAACCTCATGAATAGCAAGGAAACATTGTCTGATACAGTGCTGGAAGATGAGCCCCTCAGGTTGGAAGGCACTCAAAATACAACTGAGAAAGAGCTGCCTACTCAAAGTAGAGTCAACATTAATGATGTGGATGGAGTAAAGCTTTCAGGAAAACCATATGCTGATGTGGCATGACTCAGAATAAGAAAAAGCTGCAAACATTAACAATCGGAACATGGAATGTATGAAGTATGAATCTAGGAAAAATAGAAGTTGTCAAAAATGAAATGAAACATAAAGATTGATAGCTTAGGCATCACTGAGTTGGAATGGACTGGTATTGGACATTTTGAATCAGGCAATCACATGGTCTACTATGCTAAGTATGGCAAATTGAAGAGCAGTGGTGTCACATTCCCCATCAGTAAGAACATTTCAAGATCTGTCCTGAAGTACAATGTTATCAGTGGTGGGATAATATCTGTATGTCTATAAGGAAGGCAGTTAATACAACTATTTCAAATTTACACACTAACTACTAAAGGCAAAGATGAAGAAATTGAAGATTTTTCTAACTTCTGCAGCCTGAAATTGACTAAACATGCAATCAAGATGTTGATAATTACTGGTGATTGAAATGTGAAAGTTGGAAACAAGGAAGAAGCATCAGTAGTCAAAAAATATGGCCTTGGCGATATTTTTGATGATGTCAGAGACCACATGATAGAATTTTCCAAGACCAACTACTTATTCATTGCAAATACCTTTTTTCAACAATGTAAATGGTCACTATATACATGGACCTCATCAGGTGGAATACACAAGACACAACTCGAGTACAAGTGTGGAAAAGAGGTGATGGAGAAGCCCAATATCATCAGTCAGAGCAAGGCCCAAGAGCTTACTGTGGAACAGACTATCTGTTGCTTACATGGAAGTTCAAATTAAAGCTGAAGAAAAATTTAAAAAAGTCTACAAGAACCAAAATATGATTTTGATTATATCCCACCTGAATTTAGAGACCATCTGAAGAACAGAGTTCACACATTGACTAAAGACCAGACGAGTTGTGGGATGGCATCAAGAACATCACACATGAAGAAAGCAAGTGGTCATTACAAAGACAGGAAAGGAAGAAATGGCCAAAATGGATATAAGAAGACACTCTGAAACTTGCTTTTGAATGGAGAGTAGCTAAAGCAAATGGAAGAAATTATGAAATGAAAGCTGAACACAAGATTTCAAAGGGCAGCTCAAGAAGACAAAACAAATTACTATAATGAAACGTGCAAAGACCTGGAATTAGAAAACCAAAAGGGAAAACATGCTCAGCATTTCTCAAGCTGAAAGAACTGAAGAAAAAATTCAAACCTTGACTTGAAATATTAATTCTATGTACAAAATATTGAATGACACAGGAAGCATCAACAAAGATGAAAGGAATACAGAGTTACTGTACTAAAAAGAATTGGTCAATGTTCAACCACTTCAGGAGGTAGTATATGATTACAAACTGATGGTACTGAAGGAAGAAGTCCAAGCTGCATTGAAGGAACTGGTGAAAAGCAGGGCTCCAAGAACTGATGGAATACTGATTGAAACATTTCAAAAAATGAATGCAGTACTGAAGGCACACACCTCTTTATGCCAAGAAATCTGGAAGAGAGGTACCTGGCCAATCGACTGGAAGCGATCCATATCTGTACCCATTCCAAAGAAAGGCGATCCAGCAGAATGTGGAAATTATTGAACAATATCATTAATATCACACACAAGTAAAATTTTGCTGAAGATAATTCAAATATTTTTGTAGTAGTACATTGACAGAGAGCTGCCAGAAGTTCTATCTAGATTCAGAACAGGACATGGACAAAGAATATCACTGTTCATATTAGAGGGCTCTTGGTTGAAAGCAAAGAATACCAGAAAGATGTTTATTTGTGTTTTATTGACTATGCAAAGGCATTCAATTCTGTGGATCATAACAAATTATGGTTAACATGCAAAGAATGGGAATTCCAGAGCACTAATTGTGCTAATGCAGAACGTGTACATAGACCAAGAGGCTGTCATTAGAACAGAATAAGGGGATACTGACTGGTTTTAAATCAGGAAAGGTGTGTGTCAGGGTTGTATCCTTTCACCACATTTATTCATTTGTATGTGGAGCAAATAATTTGAGAATATAGACTATATGAATGTGATAGTTGGAGCTGTGTATCAACTTGGATGGACCACAATTCTGTGTAGTTTAAGCAATTGTGATGTGGGTTGTTCCCGTAATGGGATTAGATGTATACATTTTGAACAGCCAATCCACTGAATGGGTGTTTCCCTAGGGGTATGGCCTGCTTCCAGTATATTTATGGACATCCTGGGAAAAGAGACACACTTCTGTGCATCAGGGTCCTGTCGTGTTGCCTACAACTGTCCATGAGCGAACAATCCACCATTTGGCCTGGGGATCTTGGATTCATCATTCATTGGAGTCAACAGCTGGTACTGCCTGCCAACCTTGAGCTCTTCAGCCCCTGCAGCTGTGTGAGTCAGGAAAAGCCTCCAGCTTGATATTTGATCCAATAACTTGGGACTTCGCAATTTCTATGAAGTGTGTGAGCCATTTTCCTAAGATAAATTTTTCTTTCTCTCTCTATGTAAACTTTACTGGTTTTGCTTCTCTAGAGAACCCAGCCTAACACAATGAAGAAGTATGTGGCATCAGGATTGGAAGAAGACTCATTAATTGCCTGTAATATGCAAATGACACAACCTAGCTTGCTGAAAATGAAGAAGACTTGAAGCATTTACTGATGAAGATCAAAGACTACATACAGTCTTTAGTATGGATTATACCTTAACATAAAGAAAACAAAACTCCCCCAACTAGACCAAAGAGTAACATCACGATAGATGGAGAAAAGATTGAAGTGTCAAGGATTTCCTTTTACCTGAATCCACAATCAATGCCATGGAAGCAGCAGCAAAGAAATTAGACAACACACAGCACTGGGCAAACCTACTAAGAAAGACCTCTTTAAAGCGTTAAAGAGCAAAGATGTCACTTTGAAAACTAAGATGCACCTGGCCCAAGCCATGATATTTTCAATAGCTACATATGCATGTAGGAGCTGTGATAGCATAGTGCCTAAGGCACTTGACTGCTAACCAGAAGGCTGGTGGTTCAAACCCACCAGCCACTCCTCAGAAGGAAAGTTGGGAAATCTATTTCCATAGTGATATTGCCTCGGAAACCCAAGGAGGGGTCACTATGAGTTGAGTCCAACTCGATGGCACATAACAACAACAACAACATATGCATGTGAAAGCTGTACAATGAATAAGGAAGTTCGAAGAAGAATTGATGCCTTTGAATTGTGGTGTTGGTGAAGAATACTGAAAATATCATGGACTGCCAGAAGAATGAATAAATCTGTCTTGGAAGAAGTAGTCAGAATGCTTCTTAGAAAGAAAAATGGCCAGACTTTGTCTCACATACTTAGGCCATCATGTCAGAAGGTCCCAGGAGAAGCATATCACGCTAGGTTGAGGGTCAGTGAAAAAGGGGAAGATCCTCAATGAGATAGATTGACACAGTGGCTGTGATGATGGGTTCAAGCACAGCAATGATTATGAGGTTGGTACAGGACCAGGCCTTGTTCTGTTCTGTTGTACATAAGGTTGCTATGAGTCAAAGTTGACTTAACGGCACCTAACAATAACAGAGATGAAAAGAGTTAAGATTTTGATATCTTTTCTTCCAGAATAAATAAATAAATAAATAAATACACATACACACACACACACACAAACACACACACATATATATATAGTGTTATAAAAGAATTTTTTATCTTGTACATTTTGATGGCATTAAACATTTTTGAAAACATGATTCTTAATGTCCACAAACATTTCATTGTTTGAATGTGCCATGATATATTTAAAATTCTATTGTTGGACCTTAGTTCCATTTTTCCCTTGTAAATTTATTAACTCAACAAACATTTATTGAACATCTACAATGTGCTATACTCTATTCTAGGCACGTGGATATAACAGTGAATAAAACAGGCCTCTTTCTGACCGCCCCTGCCCCCAAATCCCTGCTTTCATGGAGTTTACAATCTAATGGTGAGTGGTAGACAATGAATAAAATAAATTATACACTATATTAGATGTTGGTAAGTGTCTTGGAAAAAAATAAAGCCACAAGGGAGATTGTGAGTCCTGGTGAAGGAGTGTTGCAATTTTCAATAGTGGGTTATGGAAATCTCAATGTGAAGGTTACACTAGATCAAAGACTTGAAGATAGTAAGACACAGCCATGTGAATATTAGGGAAGAGCATCCCAGGATAGAGAAAACAAAAGCAAACGTGCCTGGGGCATTCTGAGAACAGTAGTGAGGACCGTGGAATAAACAAAAAGGTAAGCAGTTGGAGGTGATAAAGTCAGAGGGATAACAGGAGGCCACATCATACATAGGGCCTTGTGGCCATGGTAAAGATTTTGGTTTGTACTCTGAGTGAGATGGGAACTTATTGAAGGTTTAAACAGGAGAGTGACATAATGTGATTAACTATTATAAATGCTCCCTTGGGCCACTATGTTGTGAGACTACACAAGGGCAAGGTTGGAATCAGGACACCAGTTAGAACACTTTTGCAGTAATACAGTGGGGAGTTGGTGGTGGCTTGAAATATGGTGGCAGTGGTAGAAATGGTGGGAAGGGATGAGATTTTGGATTTATTTTAAAGGAAGAGCCCATAAGATTTGCTGACAGATTAGACATGAGGTGTGAGACTAAAGAAGAGTTTTTGGCTCAAGCTACTGTAGGAAAAATAAAGGAGATACTAACTGATATAGAGAAGACTGTGGGTGGAGCAAGGTGTGTGTGTGGTGAGGAGCAGGTAAGGGACCAGAAGGCAGGAAATCAGTTTGTACATGTTAAGGTTGGGATGCACTTTTATATGCATCTAAGTGGAGATTTCAAATGGGCAGTTGGACACAGGAGTCCAGAGTTCAAAGAAAAGGTGGAACTTGGAGACACAAACTTGGGAGTCAGCTGTGTATGAAGGCTTTATAGCCATAAAGTGTGATAAGATCACCAAGGAACTGAGTGTATTTTTGATGAATATTCTTATTCATTATCTTGTCATTATCTATAATCACTGCCTTAGGACAGATTTCTAGGAGTAAAATTGTTGAATCATAGGGCATGTACATCACTAAGGCTCTTGAAACGTCAAATTGCTTTTCAAGGTTACAATTTATATTACCAGCCATCATGGAATATTAAACTTTAAACAATCTCTTTCAATCTGACACATATTAGAAACCAAAACCAAACCAAACTCACTGCCTTCAAGTTGATTCCAACTCATAGTGACCTCCACTGGGTTTCTGAGGTGGTAAATCTTTATGAAGTAGATTGCCCCATCTTCCCTTTGTGGAGTGGCTGGCAGGTTTGAATCGCCAGCTTTCTGCTTAGCTGTCAAATGCCTTAGGCACTGTACTGCTAGAGCTCCTTGACACATATTAGAGTGGAGTCTAATTTGATGTCTAATGAAGTAAAAAGTTTTTATTGTGTTTGTTGATCATTGATATTTTTTCTATGTACTGGCTGTTTACATCCTGCTTAGAGCATTTTCTGTCAGGGGTGCTTTTTTAAAAATGTAATTTGTATTATTTATATGGTTATGATTTATAATTATTTGTAATCCTCAGTTTATATGTATAGGACAAGGAAGTACAGGCTGTGAAGAATGATCAGACTAACGCCATAGTGGTCTTCTGGTAATTTATGAGTTGTGAAATTCCAGGTCATTTTATATATTTGAGTAAGTAATGGCAGTTTTAAAGTATTAAACTACAATAGGGAATATATACATCATACAGGCCATTTCTTAAAACAAGTAACAAGAAAAATCACAGAATGCAAGGTAAGTTTCGACATATTAAAACACCATACTCATTGAAGTGAAATTATTTGAACACTAGAAAATGGCTAATATTTCTAGAGGGTTATGTCTAACAGTTTAAGTAAGCTATCTTTTATTTTAATAATATGACAGCAAAGAAAATAGTAATAATAGCAAATATTTGCTCTGTGCCAGGCATTGTTCGAAGCATTTTACATGCATTGCTCATTTTTCTCAACACCGATGGGGTTGGTACTAGTCAAGAATCCTATTTTATATGAGGAATATGAGGCACAGATAGGTTAACTAAGCTACACAAATGCCACAGCAGAGGCCGGATTTGAACACACACAGTTTGGGTCAATAGCCTAAATTTGATGATCAGTTACTTTATATAAATTATTTTATTTAACAGTAATAGCAACTTTAAGAAGTAAATTTATATCCCCATTCAATAGATGTAGAAACCAGATACAGGACTTGCCCAGTTTGTACAGGTAGTGACTGAATTTCGATTTGAACCCAGGGAACTTTGAGTCCAAAGTTGTTGGTCCTTCCTATAATACCATGCTGTCTCCTAGTAAATATTTAAGAAAGAAATGTGTGGTGCAAATGCTAAATATTAAAAGAATTCCTGATATTTCTAGGGCTTTGAACTGGTTCTTTCCAGTTCAGTTATGGCTGAAGAGGTGAAATCTAAACAGACCCTAATTTGTAAAATGTGGGTGTACTAGAATGATAACCAGAATGGGAAAAATTATGGGTTGACACTCTGCTAGAAACTTAAGTCTCTCTCCTGAAAAGAAGCATAGTATGCACATTGCATAGCAAGCAAATCTCTTAATTGGCAGAATCAAAAGCAATGGTGCCTGGGCCAAAGATGGTGGCCAATCATGGCACTTTGAATGTGTGTCACTCTCCACAATCCTGGCAATAATCTAATCTCAGCATCAGGTTCCTGAAAGGGCTCACTATGCCTCCTCTTCCAAGTCTCTCTTTCTAGAGTTTTGACTCATATTTTTTCCTGCTCTAGTTACTGTCCTGGTACACCCACATTTTACAAAATTCAAGTCTGTTCTGATTTTGCTGCATCAGCCATGAGTGAACTGGTTTGAACCAATCTGAAGCCATGAATATTTCCAACAAGTATTATACTGAGTAGAAGTGTTTTTGTTTGTTTGTTTTGTTCTTGTTTTTAAGTTTATAAAAGCTTAAATATTCAGGGAAAGAGATAATGTAATGAGGGACAACCAAAGAATAGCTAGGTAGAATGGAAGAGAAGGAACATTTTAAGAAAAGCTTGCAAGAGTAAACTGCAATGGCATGTTAGGGGAATATGAAGACCAAGTTAGAAAGAAATGTTTATACTTGTTTGTGGACTTACATTGGTCTTATTCTTTTCCTGTACTTTATTTTGTGGGAGCTCTGGTGGTGTAGTGCCTAAGGTATTTGACTGCTATCCAGAAGGCTGGCTGTTCAAACCCACCAGCCACTCCTCGGAAAGAAAGTTGGGCAATCTTCTTCTGTAGTATATTGCCTCGGAAACTTAAGGAGAGGTCACTATGAGTCAGATCCGACTAGACAGCAGTGTGTTGCATTGTGCTTTATTTTGACAATTATTAATTATGTGGCCTCCTGCCTTTCCCCCTGAGCATCCTTCCTATAAGCAAGTTTCCATCACACTATAGCTTCTGTAAAAGGCAGGGAGGTTATCTTGCTCATGTTTGATCCCTGGCCTATAAACACTTCATAAATATTTGTTGAATTTGGTGGAAATGCTGGTTTTGATCTACTCTAGACTTTTAGATAAGGCTCTTTACATTAATAGATTCAGAATCTGTCTCTCCCTTTGAACTGTTGTCCTTTCTACCAGCATTTAAGCTCGTTCAAGCCTCTACCTCTTTAGGATGAAAACCATGCACCACTATAAAGCCCACACAAACTAGCTGAACTCAACTCCCCCCTCTAGCTTTTCTGCCTTATTTTTCTTCTTCCTTCACAGTCAAACTTCTTGAAAGTGTTTTCTACACCTGCCCACCATTTCTGTTTTCTCACCTCCCACCTGCTTCTCTGCCTACTGCAATCTGGTTTTTGTCTCTGTCAGTCTACCAAACAAGCAATGGATGATAAAATTAATGAATACCTTCCAATTGTTAAAATCAATGGCTTTTTCAGTACTCCTCTTGCCTGACTTTTTAAGAGAAGCAGTTTTAGACAGCTGATTTCTCTCTCCTTGAAATAATCTTTATTTAACTTCTATGACATCCCATTCTTCAGATTTTCTCTCATATCTTTGGCCATTTCCTGTTCCTTTCTCTCTCTCTCTCTAACTTTTTATTGTGATTTGGGTGAAACTTTACAAAGCAGATTCATTTCACATTCAACAGTTCATACCCATTTTGTTTTGCGACACTGATTACATTCCCCACAGTATAACAGCTTTCTTCCCACTTCCTCCCTGTGGTTACTCTTTCCCTGTGTCCTTCTTGCCTATGCATTCCTGCCTGCCCCCCTGCCCCCACTATTCTCCCTGTGCAAATGCTGCCCTTCTGATCTCCCATGGTTGATTGTTCTAAGGAATGCATGTCCCTGGTGTAGCTGTTTGGGTTATAACCCCGTCTATTGTTTGGCTAAGAATTAAGCCAGTGGAGTGAGTTCAGTTCCAAGCCTAAAGGGTGACTCCGGGCCATAGTATCAGAGGTTTCACAAGTCATTATCTGACCAGTAAACCTGATCTTTTTGTTTTTGAATTTTGTTCCACATTTTTTCTCCCACTCTATCCAGGATCTCCAATTTTGATGCCTCTCTGAGTGGTTGGCATCGGTAGCCAGGCACCATCTAATTCTTCTGGTGTCAGGTTCATATAAGCTGAGGTTCTCATGGTCTATTTATTAGTCCTTTGTACTAACTGTTTCCATGTACCTTTGACTTTCTTCATTCTTCTTTACACCGGATGAGGAGAGACCAATAGTTGCATCTTAGATGGCTGTTAGCAAGCTTTTAAGGCCCCACTCATCACTCATTGAAGTAAGATGTAGAACAATATTCTTGTGTACTATATTGTGCCAATTGAGCTTGATGTGCCTCCTCTTCCCCTATCAGTATTAAGATGTTTTCACTCAAGACCTTTACTTGGTCTATAGACCATATCATTCAATCACCATCTATTCACCAACAGAACATATGTATTGAATTAATGAATGGACAAACAGTCTAGTACCTTCTATGGGCAGGCTCCCCCCCACAAAAAAAAATTTCTCCCTCCTTATGCTAATTGTTTCCTTTGATTTTTGGCCTATGCTATTCTTGCATCTTTTTAAAATCTGGCCAACCTCTCCATCGATCCCATTACCAATCCACTTCTGAGCCTCAGCTAAACCAAGATCCATCTTGGTCTGTTAATTCAATTCTTGGCTCTGACAAAGTTTTTAGCTTTGGATAACTTTTGATATCATCAATTCCTGTTAGATTTTATGGGGTGAGGAAGAGCCTTCTTTGCCACTGAATGTAAGTTGTTTGAAATACCATGAAACCAAATAAATCATATAAAGTAAAAGTAGTAAATTGTCTGAGGAGTGGTTTTACAGAGAACTCAAGTAAGCATGGTATATAATTTCCCTTATGGAAAATATTTCATTGGTTTCCTATAGATACCACATTGCTTTTACTTATCTGAGCACAATTCACCCCTTTCTTGTTTATTTGAACTGGCTGGCTTACCGCAAATTTTGATCTTCAAGCATATTCAGTTTTTAATAATTTTTATTCAAGTACGTTCTTCTTCAGGGACTGGTCTCTCCTGATAACTTGTCCAAAGTGTGTGAGATGAAGTCTCACCATTCTTGCTTCTAAGGACTATTCTGGCTGTACTTCCTCCAAGACAGATTTCTTCATTCTTCTGGCAGTCCATGGTATAATTTTCTGCCAAGACCATAATTCAAAGGCATCAGTTCTTCTTCGGTACTCCTTATTCACTGTTCAGCTTTTAAATGTATATGAGGCGACTGAAAATGTCATGGTGTGGGTTAGGTGCACCTTAGTCTTCAAAATAATATATTTGCTCTTTATACTTTAAAGAGGTCTTTTGCAGCAGATGTGCCCAATACACTATGTCATGAGTGTGTGGCTTCCATGGTTGTTGGTTGTGGATTCAAGGAACATGAAATCCCTGACAGCTTCAAATCTTTTCTCCATTTATCATGTTGTTGCTTATTGGTCCAGTTGTGGGGATTTTCATTTTCTTGATGTTGAGGTGTAATTCACACTGAAGACTGTAGTCTTTGATCTTCACCAGTAAGTGCGTTAAGTCCTCTTCACTTTCAGCAAGCGAGGTTGCACTTCTGCATTTCACAGGTTATGAATGAGACCTCCTCCAATTCTGATGCTTTGTTCTTCATATAGTTCGGCTTCTCACATTATTTGCTCACAGATTAAGAGGCAGTTGTTCAAACAGAACAAGGGGATACTGTGTGGTTTAAAACCAGGAAAAGTATGTGTCAGTGTTGTACCCTTTCACCATACTTATTCAATCTGTGCTGAGCAAAGAATCCATACACATTACTTGTTTCAAAAAGCAAGCATAAGATTTACATGAAGAGAATTCAAACCAGAAGTAAACAGACTCCATTTCTCCTTCTCTTGATAGAAACTTGAAAGCTGCTCATCCTCCAGGCAGTGCCTGCTTGCCAATGTTGAGAAGGAAAATGATAGAAAATAACATGGCATGAATCTGCCAAGACAGATTTGTGGCTGACATTTCTTCTGAAAAATGTCTGCATTAAAATAAGTAGCTGTTGGTGTTGTCTCCTGATTTAGTCATTTTGAAAAGTAATGAGCAGCTTTCTGAACTGGATTTCAGGTTTCTCATGAAACCCGTCTCTTTGAACGAATATAACTTAGACAAAATTGAGCATGTGATAGAAGGAATTTATCATCACATATATGTCATCTTCGCAGCACAGTTGCATGATGCTGTTCAGCACAGTGAAGTGCTCAACAAATTATTATTATTACTTAGTACATATTTTGATGAGACACATTTTTAAATATTTTGGGCATGAGTTATAGATTCCACTAACAATTATTATAGGCATTATTTATTTAGACATCATTGTGATATGAGCACTTTAATCTTGGCAAGTCTGTTATCTCCATTTCCATTTTACACATAAGGATAATTCAGCTCAGGGGGTTCAGAAACTTGGCAGGATTCAAACCCTGGCCTTGGTGACTTCAAAGCCAGCCCTTGGCCCACCATACTGCACTACATTTTTCTTAATATCATCTTTATTATTGAGTTGCTTGTAGCATTTCTCTAGTATGAGATTCCTTTGAATGTATTAGAAATTGAGCAGAGTTTTTGAATGACATGTGAATGAATAAATGTATGAAACTGGTAGCCTTATTAAATGTCGTTGTCTACTGAGATCAACGCTCAGAGAAGAACAGGAGAAAAGTCAACGAAGAAAGTAAAAGCAAAATTGGAAGAAGAGAAGAGAGAAATCAACACCAAGCGCCTATAAAACAGCTTCTGAAGAGCTTTCATAGCTGGTGACAGGTTTGGCAAAGCTTCTTTCAGACTGTTAAGCTGAGCTCAACTTTCTCAGTTCATTATTTCAGAGAAGCAGCAGCAGTCACCTTCCTAAACTTTAAAAAAAATACCAGTTGTTGTTGTTTGCCGTCGAGTCGGCCCCGACTCATAGCAACCCCTCCTTGGGTTTCCGAGGCAGTAATCACTAAGGAAGTAGGATTGCCCAACCTTCCTTCTGAGGAGTGGCTGGTGGGTTTGAACCGCCAGCCTTCTGGTGAGCAGTAAAGTGCCTTAGGCACTATGCTACCAGAGCTCCCTTAAAATACCTAAAAAATACCAGTAGAATATAGTAATCTCTCCCTTGTGAGAAATTCAATTTAATACAACAATCAGGATGAAAAAGTACACAGCACATGACATTGCTAGGGTACTAATACTACTTCTGGAAAATATAAAAAGCAATATCATGAAAATAATAATAACAATAGTTATTGCTTTCTAGTTAATGTCTAATTAGTGCTTTCCTTGTGCTGGGCACTGTGCGGAATGGTTTAATTGCCTTTTCTCACTCAATTTTCACAAGCTATCTATGAGGTAAACATTATTAAGTTTTGAGATGGCAGAACTGAGGCCCTGAGAGTTGCAGTAACTTGTACAAAGTCAAGAGTTGGTGAATGTCCTGGAACTACACTCTGTCTCTGAACTGTGATTTTTAAACCGCCAGCTCTGTTTTTCTCCCCTGATAGCTGGTGGTACCTTCACTTGTCTGCCAATATTCTCTTTTTCAAGGTTTTTCTCTTTATATCTCCAAATTCAGGATTAGTGATTAGGATGATTAGTTTAAATTTATGTTTAGTTCAACAGATATTTGTTATATATACTACATGCCAAGTACTATTCAAGGAGCTTGGGATATAATGGTCTAGAAATCAGTCAAAATATTTTTTCTCATGAAGCTTATGTTTCAGTGGAATTTCATTCTATATTATTTCTGAAATTTACATTATTAGAAGTATTCTAATTTACCTTATGGGAGTGTGGGGCCAAAAGATAAAAGTTTGATGTGCAATTTAAGACTCAAGAGGCCTAAAGAAAACAAAGCATGGAGGAAGATATAGAGAGGTACATAGGAGATACAGACAACAAAGATGAACCTTTTTGCACATATAGTACTATGTTGTCCATGAAGGCAAACATAGATATATGGGTGGATAGATGGGTGGACAGGCTAAACTACTAGGTTTGTCTATGCAGGGGGAGTGTGCCCAAAACCACGTATAGGGCTCGCAGACAATGTTTCTACAAGTGTATTGGTATGTTCTGTAAGAATTCCCAGGTATATAGTAGAACTGACAAGGGACAAAGTTGTAGTCACTTCTTGGCCACAGCCAGCTACCCAGAGGGAGTGAGAAGTGGGACCTGTGGATTCAGGACCATAGTTACAGGGGATATCTAGCTTAATTGGCATAACATACTACACAAAACATTGTTCCACCTCCTACTTTGGCGAATAGTGACTGGGATCGTAAAAGCTTGCAAGCAGCCATCTAGAGGCAACGATGGGCCTCTCCTCATCCAGAGCAAAGAAGAGTGAAGAAGACCAAAGATTCATGGAAACAATTAGTCCTATCAACTGGTAAACCACGTGATCCTCAGCCTGTATGACTATGACACCAGAAGAACTAGATGGTGCAGGGCTACCACTGTCAAGCACTTGGAGGGGGATCTATGTAGGAGATCCTGGATAGAGTGGGAGAACAATGTGGAACAAAACTCAAAATCATTTTGAAAAAAAAAGGGGACCAGGTTTGCTGGTCTGATAGAGCCTGGTGGAACCACTGAGACTATGGCCCCTAGCTGCCCTTCACGTCTGGAATTGAACCCACTCCCATGGCTTCCAACAAAACAAAAGACAGGCATATGAGGTGAACATTTACAATAGGTAGATACACACCTTGGAGAGAACAATCATGGAAGAATAGAAGAGCTCTGTATGCACTGGGAGATAGCTCAGGGGGTAGGAGTGCACGAAGGGAAGGGTACAGTGAAGAGGTAACTATGGGGAGGAAGTCGGAGGGGAGCTCTTGCATTGTGGTAAGTTGTAGTCAATGTCACAAGACAAAGTATATGTGAATTGCTGTATGGAAAGTGAATTTGCTCTGTAAATTTTCACCAAAATCACAATTAAAAAAGAAAGCAAAAAGATGTTGCCTAGTATCAACTACAAAGGAGATTGGGAAAAAAGATTTTCAAGCTGAAAAGTATTTTTGGCTTTGTTTTTGCTCTCTTCCTCCATATGTATTAAGTGCAAACATATATTTAATGAGGACCATCATATAATTGGGATAAAAGCCTTGAACCCAGACAGAAGAGCAGTCAGCCCCAGGGTTACAGGTGAGAAGAGACAACTCAGGGACGCCCAGGGTAGCAGGCTGGAAGAACAGGAGAAAGGGGATAAAAGCCAGGAAGCCAGAGAGAAGAGCAATCAGCCGAAGGGATTAGGTGAGGAGGGAAACTCAGGCCCACCCAGAGTAGCAGGCCAGAAGAGCAGGAGAAAGGGGATTAAAAGCCAGGAATCCAGACAGAGGACCAGTCAGCCACAGAGACCCAGGTGGGGGTGATACGAGAGGTCTCTAACAGCAGGACAAACTTGTCTGTCGGTATGTCTTACTGTGGTGACATGTAGATGTGAGTTTTGAGGCTGAGCCTCTGGTGTTTAAAACCCAGC
>NW_006921751.1:5292040-5310956 GCF_000298275.1 Orycteropus afer afer
CCTTCTTAGTATGAGAGCCCAGCCAGGTCAAGGTAGAGTAGAGAGAAGCATCAAGACTGCGGGCAGAGGAAAAGCATGGCAGTCGTCCTTAGCTGATGAGGATGTGGTATGTGAACAATTACAAGTAAGAAGATAATTTGAGATAACTCAATTTTCCTGTTTCTTCTCTTCTCTTATGATATTTAAGTGGAGCTAGCATTTCACGGAATATAGAGTAGAGCAGCACCAGCACAGAATTGCCCATTGCTATCATTGCTGTTAGTTGGCATTGAATCAATATCAACTCGTGGCAACCCTACGTGTGCAGAATAGAACTGCTCCATAGACTATTCAGGGTTATGGCCTTTTGGAAGTAGATCACCAGGCCTGTCTTCCAAGGTGCTTCTGGGTGGGTTTGTAGTAGTTAAATACTTAAGCTTTTGTACCATCCAGGGACTCCTTTAGAATTCCCTACCCTGGCAATATTAAAAGAAATAATGAATTGATATTATTAATGTCAAATTTCATTGTTTGGGGAATTCAGAGTAAATTGATGAGACGAAAAGGCAATCAGAAGTAGACTACAGTCATCTAACACCACTAATAGAGCCAAGAGAATTTCACCTAAAGTTTTTACAAGATCTTCCAAGACAGACAGGGTTTAGTTTGAAATTATTACTATATTAATCATTCAGCTGTAAATCATATCCTTCTTTTGGATTTCCACCAGAATTAATTTATCATGATCCTATGAACTCTAACGTCTTGGTAGAAAAACTAAAATTAACATTATCAAGAATATATCAAGTGGTGGTGATATCTGTATTTATATTTTTAAGCAGAAGTTTCAAAACAGAAGAAAAATCATTTCACACTGTACAAAAACATTGTCATGTTTAGATTAAACAGTCAGGTAAGAATCAAGATTCTTTATTTTTTTAAAAAAAATTATTTCTCTTTTCCCCCTTGATCCCAAACTTGATAGCAATTGTGGAAATTATTTGAAGCAACACTCAGTGGTATTTTGTGAGAAATCTCTCAAGGTTCCTGACGCCTTCAAATAACCTATGAATTGACAATGGTTAGGGGCGAGACCATATGGAAAACAAAAATTTTTGAAAACTTTAAGTTTAAAACATTACTGAAAAACTACTTATTCAATTCAAATGAATGAAGGCTAAATAAGTTCTTGTTCACACTCAACTTGTTAGACTTCATTTAGTCCAACTCATTAATTAATTTATGCATTAATTCAATAAATATTTTTAAGCGTCCATTATGTATCTGGCATTGTGCAGGCCACACAGTCCTTTTCCCTTCTAAAGTTACTGAAAAGAACCGTCTAGACCATGTTACAAGTTACACACTTTCAGACTTTCTTTCTACATTTAGGGTTTTCTTGTTATTTCATAGAGGAACTCTGAAAACCAAAAATCAAGGTCTTCATTAATACCTGAGTACCCCAACTAGAAATATCAAAAAAATGTCTAAGAAGAAATCTACAAAAATGAGTACATTCTTAAGGTTATTTTGTACTGTGCACAATTAAATTCTTTAATGGGGGTAAGGTAGAGTGGGATGGGGATTGACAAGGAATTAGAAAGGATAAGATAAAATTTCCTTTATTCATTTCACCACTCCTTCCCTTGTTCAGCTTTTCATTCTTCTTTTTGCAATACCTATTCCCATTTCCAATCCGAATTTGGTGATTACTATGACTCCTCCTTGCTCAGTAATTTCAAATGCCTGGTTATGTCTTAGAATCTATGGACTAACCTCCATAGCTTGTCTCAGAATTGCTTTGTGTTCATTCAGTCTCACAGAGTTACCATGGAGAAGGCAGATGTAATTTACTCCATCTCATAGTCCTTTGTACATCCCTCTGTCACAATAATGGTCAGATGCACTGAAGTGACTTGCTTCTCTCCTTTCCTCCTCTCTGTATGTGGGCTCCTCCAGGGCAGAGACTATGTCTGCATATCTATATACCCCCAGCTAGGTCAGGGTGAACTAGGTACATCCTTTGGGAGTGTGTCTTCCAAAAGCCAGGTGGGAGAGAGGCAAAATGACAGAGTAAGGGAGTCAGTAGTAGCAGAGATGACAAGAGCATGTGCTGAGTGTGAAGGGTGAGCAGGGCATCACTGGAGGATTATGAGTAATGTCAGAGTGACACACAGAATGAGTGAGGCGAGAGCCAGATTGTACAGTTTAGGAGTTAACTGAGCAAGACAGTAAGAAACAGTCCTTATTGAAATGAGATGATCTAGGTGAAAACACAAGGCACATATAAGGCACTGAACAATTTTAATACTTGACTTATGGGACTGAGTGATTAAAATGCAAAAATTCAAAAAGTGGCAGGCACTGTACTTGATATAGTATGTTAATTCTTTTCCATTTCTCCTAGAATTAAATTTCTCATTTTGTAATAAAAGTTCAGTGTCATTTCTTCTCAGTCAGCAACATCTAGTAGGTTCACATTAAAGAGTAACTCTCTGACATCATCAATGATATCTTTTCTGACTGTTTCAGGATAAGGGTTAAAAACTTTTCATTTGGATGTGAATTCTAGCTCAATCTCTTGTTATTAACAGAGTGGCCTTGTGAGACAGAAGTTATTTCACACCTCAGCTCCTTTATTTACTAGCTGGGTGATTGATAGCATGTTCCTGAACCCTGTCCAAGCCTCTGTTTCTTTCATTAACCTTAAAGGACTGCTATGAGAATTAGATAAGATGTAAATAAAGAGCCAGGCATTTTAAAGGGGCTTAATGAAAAGTAGCTATTTTTAAGCACAGACATTTTCTATTTTAATCATTTTGACAGAAGTACGTATATATTTCACCAAACCTGTTTAAACAGAGAAAACTGATTTTTTTTTTCCTACCTTGCGGTGACCATTGTAGATTGGCTCACTCAATATCTCTTCACACCTCTTTCTCCTTTGCCTTCCTCTGCAATGGAAGCTGGAAAACTAAATACTACATTCCCCAGCCTCCCTTAAACATCAGGAGAAATATGTGACCTAGTTCTGGCAAATAAGACTTAAGCAGAACTGGTGAAGGAAAAGATTGACAGTTCAAACTCACTCAGTGGTTCTGTCGGGGGGAAAGACATGGTGATCTGCTTCTTTACAACCAAGAAAGCTCTACAGAGATTCTCTGTCACATGGGATCACTATGAGTTGAAAATGGACTCAATGCTACCTAACAACAACAGAAGTCAATGTAGGAAGGTGAGGTGAGAAAGGCTTTATAGAGAAGCGTTTGCTTTCCTGATGAAAGATAACAGATGTATCTCCACAGCTCTGTGCCCAAACCCTTTTGTCCTGCTTGGAATGTGGACCTGCTGACTAGCAAGAGCCATTTTACCATGAGGGAACACATTAAGGTTGGTGGAACAGAAAGACAGAAGGAGCCTGGGTCCCTGTTGACACCATTAAGCTGTTTTACCAGCCCAGCACTATCTATCTCTGTAGTTCTTTTTGTAGAAGTCAAATAAATCTGTTTGTTTAAGCCACAGTTATTTGGCTATTCTGTTACTTATAACAAAACACATTCTAAGATATAAGATATAAAGCTTATGTGTGTGTGTGTGTGTATATATATAATTTTAAGAACTTGTTTTACATTCAACGTAACACATGCATTTAGTTTCATTTCCCATTTGCCATGTCCAACCCTAACCCAGTCTCCTCCCCTTCCTACCCTGCAACCCTGCCCCTGTGCCCCTCATAATTATGCACTCCTGTTTGTCCTGCACTTCCTAAGTTTGAATGTTGGTCCTCTGGTGTCCCTTGATTTATTGCTCTAAGGGATGTATTACCGTAGAGTATGTGGATGCAGCATCCTGGTTGGGTGTTCTGTGTGTACGTCTTGTTAACTATTGCGCTGAGAGCCTGCCCCTGGGGGTGAGTTTTATTCCAGGTGCAGAATGTATTCCAGGGCCATAGTATTGGGAGTCTCACCAGATTTCATCTGACCAGTTATTCTGGTCATTATTGAGTTTTTGGATTTTGTTCCATGTTTTCCCTCCCACTTTATCCAGGTTTGCTGGTCTGATAGAGCCTGGTGGAGCCCCTGAAACTATGGCCCCTAGCTGCCCTTCAGGTCTGGAATAGAACTCACTCCTGTGGCTTCCAGCCAAACAAAGGACAAGCATATGAGCTAAACATTTATATTAGGTAGGCACACTCCTTAGAGAGATCAATCAAGGGAGAATAGAAGGGCTGTGTATGCACAGGGAGGTAGCTCAGGGGGCAGGAGTGCATGGGAAGAAAGGACACAGGGAAGAGGTAACTATGAGGAGGAAGTGGGAAGGGAGTTGTTGCATTGTGGGAAACTGCAGTCAATGTCATGAGACAAAGTATATGTGAGCTGCTATATGGAAAATGAATTTGCTCTGTAAACTATCAGTCATATCACAATAAAAATTTTAAACAAAACAAAACAGATGTTTGCAGATCCTGCCTCCTGGAGTAGAACCTTGTATCACTGGGATGCCATCCCAATTCAGGCCCATATCAAATTCATTTCAAATGCTTCCTCCATTCACTCTGTTATATGCATAGTTATAGGGTTGTCATGAGTCGGAATTGACCCAACAGCAACTAACAACCACAATCAGTTTAGTACCCTAGTATGTCACTGTCTTGCTCAGAGCCTTTAAAGCTTGCCTCTGCCCACAGAAAAACCCCCTATCTTTAGCCTGGCACTTCAGTGCCCCCCCCAATTTGATCACAGCACACCTATCCCACCTTATGTCTAATTCCTACCATTCCTTGTTATACATCCTGTATCAAAATTAATAACTTACCATTTTTCATAGAGGCTCTGAACTTTTCTGCCTTCCTTGTGTTTACTTATACTGGTTCCTCAGCCTGGAAAGCCCTTTCTTCCCATTTCTGGGTTCTAACTCTTAACTGCCACAACAGCCAATGTTTCCAGTAAAACCAAAAAACCAAACCAGCAGTCACTGAGTAGACTCTGACTCATGACAACCCCATATGTGTCAGAGTAGAACTGTGCTATAGAGAGCTTTCAGTGGCCGATTTTTCAGAAGTAGATTACCAGGCCTTTTTCTGAGGTGCTTCCTGGTAGACTTGAACTTCCCATCTTTTGGTTAGCAGTCAAGAGTGTTAATGGTTTGTAGCATTCAGGGATTCTGTTTCTAGTAAATCCTTCCCTAATCTTTTCAACCACCACTCGTCTGTCAGTTTGTTGTACTATGGTGGCTTGTGTGTTGCTATGAGACTGGAGGCTATGCCACCGGTATTTCAAATGCCAGGAGGGTCACCTATGGTAGCCACGTTTCAGTGGAACTTCCAGATTAAAACAAACTTGGAAGAAGGAAGGAGCCATCCACTTCTCAAAGAATTGGCCAACGAAAACCTTATCAATAGCAGTGAAACACTGTCTGATATATTACTGGAAAACTTTGACTAGCCCTGAAACATTGTCTGATATGGTGCCAGAAAAAGAGCCTCTCTGGTCAGAAGGCACTCAAAATATGACTAGGGAAGAGCTGCCTCCTCAAAGTAGAGTCGACCTTAATGATGGGGATAGATAAAGCTTTCAGAACCTCCATTTGCAGATGTGGCACAACTCAAAAGGGGATGAAACAGCTGCAAACATCCATTAATAATTGGAACATGGAATGTCCAAAGTATGAATCTAGGAAAATTGGGAATTGTCAAAAATGAAGTGTAACACATAAAGATCGATATCCTAGGCATTAGTGTGCTGAAATGGACTGTTTTTGGCCATTGTGAGTCAGACAACCATATGATCTACTGTGCTGGGAATGACAAATTGAAGAGGAATGGCATGGCTTTCATTGTCACAAAAAATGTTTCAAGATCTATCTGGAAGTACAATGCTGTTGGGGATAGGATACTTCCACACACCTACAAGGAAGACTAGTTAATACTACTATTATTCAAACTTACACACCAACCACCAAAGCCAAAGACAAGGAAATTGAAGATTTCTATCAATATCTGCAAGGGGTAAGGTGGCATAGGGCCTAAGGCATTTGGCTGCTAACCAGAAGGTAGGCAGTTCAAACTCACCAGCCACTCCATGGAAGGAAGACAAGGTAATCTACTTCCATAAAGATTTACCACCTCAGAAACCCAATGCGGGTCACTATGAGTCGGAATTGACTTAATGGCATTGAGTTTGGTTTTTCGTTACCAACTTCTGCAGTCTGAAATTGACCAAACATGCAATCAAGATGTATTGATTATTACTGGTGATTGGAATGGGAAAGTTGGAAACAGAAGAATCACTGGTAATTGGAAAATATGGCCTTAGTGATAGAAATAATGCTGAAGATCGCATGGTAGAGTTTCTTAAGACCAATGCCTTATTCATTGCAAACACCTTTTTTTCAACAACATAAACAGTGGCTATACACAGGGACCTCTTCAGATGGAATACACAGAAATCAGATCAATTACATCTGTGGAAAGAAGTGATGAAGAAGCTCAATATCTTCAGCCCAAACAAGGTCAGGAGCTTACTGTGGAACAGATCATCAACTGCTCATACGCAAGTTCAAGTTGAAGCTGAAGACAAAACAAACCCACAAGAGCCAAAATATGACCTTCATTATATCCTACCTGAATTTAGAGACCATCTCAAGAACAGATTTGACTCACTGAGTAGCAATGACTGAAAACCAAATGAATCATGAGATAACATCGAGAACATCATACATGAAGAAATCAAAAGGTCATTAAAAAGACAGGAAAGGAACAAAAGACCAAAATGGATGTCAGAAGAGATTCTGAAACTTGCTCTTGAATGGAGAATAGCTAAAGTAAATGGAAGAAATGACAAGATAAAAGAGCTGAACAGAAGATTTAAAAGAGCAGCTCGAGAAGACAAAGAAGATGTTGAAACTGCGCTGAAGGAATTGGTGACAAACAAGCCTTCAGGAATCGATGGAATACCCATTGAGACATTTCAACAAATGGATGCCACACTGGAGGGACGTACTCATCTATGCCAAGAAATTTGCAAGACAGCTACCTGGCCAACTGACTAGAAGAGATCTATATTTGTACCCATTCCCAAAAAAGGTGATGCAACAGAATGTGAATATTGTAGAATATATCATTAATATCACATACAAGTAAAATTAAAAAATGGTTGGAGCAGTACATTGACAGGAAATTCTGGAAATTCCAGAATTTCTGGAAATTCTAGAAATGCAAATTGATTCAGAAGAGGACGTGGGATAAGGGATATCATTGCTGATGTCAGATGGATCTTGGCTGAAAGCAAAGAATGCCAGAAAGATGATTTCTTTTTGTCTTATTGACTATGCAAAAGCATTTGACTGTGTGGATCATAACATATTACGGATAACATGAGAAGAATGGGAATTTTAGAACACTTAATTGTGCTCATCAGGAACCTGTACATAAACCAAGAGGCTGTCATTCAAACGGAACAAGGGGACACTGCATGGTTTAAAATCAGGAAGGGGGTGTGTCAGGGTTGCATCCTTTTACCACACTTATTCCATCTGTATGCTGAGCAAATAATCTGAGAAGCTGGACTATATGAAGTAGAGCATGGCATTAGGACTGGAGGAAGACTCAGTAACAACCTGTGACATGCAGATGACACAACCTTGCTTCCTGAAAGCAAGGATGACTTGAAGCACTTACTAATGAAGATTAAAGACTTTAGTCTACAGTGTGGATTACACCTCAACATAAAGAAACAAAAATCCTCACAACTGGACCAATAAATAGCCTCACAATAAATGGAGAAAAAATTGAAGTTGTCAAAGGTGTTATATTATTTGGATCCACAATCAACACCAATGAAAGCAGCAGTCAAGACATCAGATGATGTATTGCACTGGGAAAATCTGCTGCAAAAGACCTCTTTAAAGTGCTGAAGAGCAAAGATGTCTCTGAAGACTAAGGTGCTCCTAACTCAAGCCATGGTATTTTCAATTGCCTCGTATACATGTGAAAGCTGTACAATGAAGAAGGAAGACCGAAGAAGAGTTTTGAGTTGTGGTGCTGGTGAAGAATACTGAAAGTACCATGGACTATCGGAAGAATGAACAAATTTGTCCTGGAAGAAGTGCAGCCGGAATGTCCCTTGGTAGTGAAAATGGCCAGACTTTGTCTTACCTACTTTGGTCATGTTGTCAGAAGGGACCATTCTCTGGAGAAGGATGTCATGCTTGGTAAAGTGGAGGGTCAGTGAAAAAGGGGAAGGCCCTCAACAAGATGGATTGACACATTGGCTGCAACAGTGGGCTCAGGCATAGCAAGGATTGTGAGGTTGGCACAAGACCAAGCAGTGTTTTGTTCTGTTGTATCTAGGGTTGCAATGAGTCAGAGCTGACTCAATGGCACCTAACAACAACAACAAATCTTCTCAAGAGGAAGTCATTCTTCTGCTTCTGACTCTTTCTGGCCTATTGCCTTTATGTGGTATTTGCCCCTTTCTGAAGGTATTCAAGTTACTTATGTTTATACCATATGTGTGGCTGGACCACAAACTCCATGAAGGCAGGATCCATTTCCCTACCATTTTTGTGTTCTCCATAGTGTATAACATTGTACCTTATATATAGGGAAGTGTTCTTGTCTAGTGTGAAATTGTGTTGTGCCAATAAATATTTGTTGAATGAAAGAAGGATCACTGTTGTCTGACGAGAAGAATGTCATTCATACATAAACCAAAAAATAAACCAAACTCACTGCCATTGAATCGGATCCGACTCATAGCGCCCCTCCTTGAGTTTCCAAGGTGGTATTACTATGGAAGTAGATTGCCCAACCTTCCTTCCAAGGAGTGGCTGGTGAGTTTGAACTGCTAGCCTTCTGGTTAGAAAGTCAAATACCTTAGGCACTACACTACCACAGCTCCCTTGGATGAATACAGATAAACAAAAACATAAGACCCAACTAAATATAAGACTCAACAATTGGCCATTGGTGGTAAAGTTTCTTTGCTTGTAATGAATGCTCAGATGAATCAATTTTATGAATTATCTTAAGTTATACCTGTTGCCTCATAAAAAAACTTTTAAAAATAAAATCTCTCAATGTAACATACCAATGGAATTAATCTCACTTATTCTTTTCTGAAAAACAGACAGGAAGAAATTACAGCTGAATAGAGGTGTTTACCACATGATAAATGTCTGGGGAAAGCAGTAAAGGGCCTTCTGTTCTAGATCCAGAGTACATTAGTGCCACATTTTAATGAAGGGACAACACAGTCATCAGTAGTGCAGCTTTTGGAGTCTGGGTCTGGGCCGAGGCTCTGCTGCTCCTGTGGGATCCTGGCAGCTACACTTTCATGTGCTCTAGTCTTCTCACTTATAAAATGGAGATGATAATAACATCTGCCTCCTGGAGAATCAGTGAGAATTAATGAGCTACCACCTGTGAAGTGCTTTGCATAGTACTAAGCACACATTAGGAGCTTTGCTGGCGTAGTGCCTAAGGCATTTCACTACTAACCAGAAGGCTGGCTGTTCAAACACACCAGTCACTCCTCAGAAGGAAGACTGGGCAATCTACATCCGTAGTGATACCACCTCCGAAACCCAAGGAAGGTCACTATGAGTCGAATAGACTCGATGGCAGTGATTTTTTTTTTTTTTAATTATTAGTTTAAGCATATATTAAGTACTCAGGAATTGTTAGCTATTGTTTTCTAAGACAATATCCACTCAATATTTTCTTGCATTTTCCTGATTGACAAGACTTGAATGCCTGTTCTTTTCCTTTTTTATCACTAAATTTAAGAATAGTATTTCCTCCTGCTTTAGGTTAACTGCTAAGTGCTTAACCATTGCACCACCAGGGAACCCCTCCCTTCTAATTAGTTTGGCCTTAAACATGAAAACAAGTTAGTACAACAACTTTTGCAAGCTATTATTTTCTTACTCATGTTCTCCATGAATCTCAATAACATTTTATAGTAAGTTAGGACCTAATTCTGGAAGTCTAGAATGTTCAGTGATACTGTTGTCAAAATTATTCCTCTGATCACAGAATGTTTCCCAAAGAATCAACTGGCTATAATTTTTTTTTTTTCCTGTCAGGAACTATAGAGTTGAAACAGGAGTTTTTAAGAAGCTGTCAGTATGCCAAGGAGCTCTGGGAATGCAGCGGTTGAAGAATTTGGCTGTTAACCAGAAGATCGGTAGTTTGAACCCACCTGCCACTCCAGAGTGACAGCCTTGGAAACTCTATGGGACAGTTCTACTCTGTCCTGTAGGGTGGCTCTGAGGCAGAATCAGCTCAATGGCAGTGCATTGCGTTTTGGGTGGTCAGTATGACATTCAGTTACCAACTATTTACTCCTCTGTTGTATTTCACTTTTAAAAAACTAGACAGACAGACAAATAGTTGTGAAAACCAGCACCATAGAAATAGCACAGATTTACCCAAAGTATTCTTAGATAGACTGTCAATAATAGTACTTGGAATGGAAATTTTCTTAGTGTGTATATTCCCACTATGTTCATGTAGCTATTATCTTGATTTTTGCTCACATCATTGTTTCATGATTACCACATGAGGGCCCTATTTTATAATTAAGACGATTAAAAAGTTGTTCATGGGGCACTTTGGCTTATATTCCCTCTATTTCATGGGTGTCTGTAATATTAAAATCAACCAGAAAAATATTTTACATCCTTTTAAGGAAGAAAGTGTATTCATTCTTTAACTTCCTCCTTATATCACTGTAAGAACCTGCATGAAACATCACAATGCAAATATTTGTTAATGCAAAAGCATTATCATCAGGCTCTGACAATAGGATTGCCATATAATCACAGCACGAATTTCCAACTTTAAAAGGAGATGCATTTGCTGAGTCATTTGGTTTGCTCTCTGCCTACGGAGTGTGAACATGACTGATACTGAGAGAGGTTTGGGGTGAGGAAAAGATGTGAGTCAGGGTGTTTGCTTCTTAGAGGTATGAATGCCAGAATTAGCTATAAATATGGTATCTGCTTGTTCTCCCTGTTGTTCTGATACTGTTTTAATAACCAGTGTAATTTGCCCCCAAGACTGTGGATGTTCTTTGCTATATGTGGGTTGCCACTTTGTGAGCAAATGGCTTTATCTTTCAGTTTTACATTTTCCTTTCTCTGCAAAAGAGCAGGGAATGAGATTGTATCACAGTATTTTAGCTTTCAGAGCACAAAATAATGACAATTTATGAAAGTAATCAAACTCACTTTTCACTTTAGTTCTGGCTTAGTCCTGTAATTTTTGCAGGATAACAAAAACCTATGTTAGTAGGTAAATTTAACGATACCACTGAATAATCCACAGAGATGCTACTTTCCTAAGTAAGTACTTTTCCAAGGGCAGCATTGTCTTGCCAGTTCTGCACACAGAACCAGTTACCATTGAGTCCATTGAGACTCACAGTGACCCCATGTGTTCCAGAGTAGAACGGTGCTGCATAGGGTTTTCAATTGCTGATTTTTAGAAAGTAGATTGCCAGGGCTTTTTTCTGAGGCACCTCTGGGTAGATGCAAACCTGCAACCTTTCATTTAGCAATTAAACATGTTCACAGTTTGCACTGTCCAGGGACTCACTGCACATAGTAGATTTGATAAATGCTCATTGCTCAGAGACTGATTTTTTTTATGTTGCTCTTTCTACAAGTCAAAAACCAATGCTTCTCATGTAACTTCTGGGCTCTCAACACTGATGTTCTATCAGTATCAGATTTCATGCCAGAAGATACTGTGTCAAACTCCAAACTCACTGCCATTGAATCAATTCTGACTCATAGTGACCCCCAATGGGTTTCTGAGGTAGCAAATCTTTATGGAAGTAGATCGCCCCATCTTCCTTCCACAGAGTGGTTGGTGGGTTTGAACCATCAACCTCTGGTTAGCAATCAAATGTCCAAAAATAGATTACTGAAAAACAATTCAGAGGGCCATATATCAAGGCACATATAAACACCATCATCACTTAAAATAATATCTTCCAGAACATCTCTGTGGTCTTTCTTATTAATCTTTCAAGACAACTCCTCAACAACTTTCTCTTTAAGTTACTAAATCCATCAAATAAGAGATTACTGAGGGCTTTTGATTATATGGCAATAGATATTTAAACAGGATATAATAATTGTTAGCATATAAAGGCAATACAGTTTCATTATTACATATTATAAATTCATCAACCTCAATATATTTAGAGGGAGCAACAGAACTTCCCTCCAAGTAATTTTAGAAGAATGAGTTTGTTTGGGCAAACTGTTACCAAATATTTTATTTGACTGTCTTATGTTTAAGTGGGTTGCTGAATCTACAGCTTAGATTTCTTTTCTCCCTGAGCTCCTTTTCATTTCTAGTACCCTGTGTGGTGATACTAGTGGGGATGGTGATAATCAACCGATGGCTGTTAATTTTAGGGATAAGTGTACCTGTATTTTAAATGTTAGTGTTGATTCCTATGAAACATGTAGTTGATTAACAAATAATGATTCAGTATCTTAGTATCAGTAGTTCTGTCTGAATTAATTTTACTTTTTTTTTTTTTTTTTACTTTTGTTTTGGGTAGGAGAGTCTAATGGGATGGGAATTAAATAGTTTCAGTGGTAAAGTTGAAATATATGATGGAGGAATTCTCAAATTTGAAGGAAGTGATACAGGACAAATTATGCAAATGTAGCACAAATGGGGGCTATCCAGGACTCAGGGACAAGGTCTGATGAATCAGCAATAGTGTGGTTTTGACAAAGACATGTTCTCTGTGCCAGTGGTTTCCCTGTCTAGTACCTAGAGTGATGCCAGTTTGTGACAATTGTTCAATAATCCATAGCAAAATGAGAAAAATAATGAAAATGTGAGTTTTTCCTAAAGCCAAACAGATTTATACAGACTTTATTTGGAGTTCATGTTATCTATACTTTTTTGTGGTGAAAATATTCCTTTCAGACAATGACAATAATAGATAGTTCTTTTTTCCCAATGTTACTTAGTGGGAAAAAAAAAAGGGCAACATTCATCTTAGCCCGTTAATTTTTTTTTTTAACTGATCTGATAAGTACTGAAATTAGGGAATCACTGGTCTATGCAGTCTTTGTACACACTGAAACAAAAACAACTCCGAATCATGGTGACCGTGTGTGTCAGAATAGAACTGTGCTCCTAGGGCTTTCAATAGCTGGCTTTCCAGAAGTAATCACCAGAGCTTTCTTTCAAGGTGCCCCTGGATAGACCTGAACTGCTAACTTTGCCTTAACTGTTTGCATCTCCCAGTGGCCCTGCTACCTACCAAAGTAGCTTATAGTTATTCCTGGCTCACTTCCCCAGGAAAACTGGTGTTAGTAAACAGGAAATAATGCTGATTTTAACATTTTTTCAGCCTGTACCCCTGCTGGCTAGAGAGATCCATGTGGCAAACCTAGGTACTAATTATCATGTCACTTCATACCCTAGTATGGGTAGTGAGAAGTAGTGCATCTTACTTCTCATTTTAAGTTATGCTTCTCTTGAATATTTCTATAGAAAGTCCAAAAGAAAATTGATAATTTGCTTACTTCACAGTCTAATCTAAATATGGGTCTTCATTGCTTATCACCCACATCAAGTGGCATTCGTTCAATGCACATGAGTATGCAACTATTTCTGAGGCAAATTCTGTATTTTTCCCACTAAATAGAATATCCAATGGCCCATGGCTTTGATTGCATATAGTTTTTGCACCTATTTTTTTCAAATTATATTCCCTGGAGCTGAGCCTGTGTTTGTGTTCCTTACTTTCCAAAAGGTGACTTTCCAAGGCAAGTCTTCTCCCAGTAATTAGAGGTGTTTATCTTAAAGCTCATTTGGGTTTAGCAGTGGGATTGCAGCCTGTCATTTACATTGTTGTTGACTCCTTCAATTAGAGGCAATGGTATTTCACCTCCATGCAAAATATTAGTAAATTAACAAACCCCACTCTGCATTCATTTGGGAAATCTGCTCTGCTTGTGATGACGAATGTGACAAGCACGGAGCAATCACAGAGACACTCTGGTAATACCTTCAAGGGTTGCAAACATCAATTAAAACTCTGGCTCTGTGCCTTGCAGCTAGGGTTCAGTCTGGAAATTTCTTTTTTCCTAACACAAGGCAGAAGTCAGTATTGGTGATTTATATGAAAAACAAGAACATCCATCCAAAAATGGTCATAGAAACATCATCCTGATTTTTCTGAATCTTTCCCATTACTCAATATCTGTTTTAGGATAAAAAATGAACTTCAGCATGGTGAACAATTTTCAGACAAGAGTTATAACTCTGACATGACAGCAAATCACAATAAATATTCCCTAATATAGTGCTAAAAAGATTGGAAAGAGAATATTATTCAAATGTCATGACTGTCTCTTTCTGGTTAAATGGCATTTTAGTCTAATGAAGAGATTTTTAACCCAAGAATTATTAAGTCACAGGAACTCTGTGGACAGGCTTCAGCTCATTTACCTAGAATTAGTGCATTTTAGTGGGATGGACATTCATCACTTTCTCCATATTCTCTTAGGGGGCAGTGACCCTACTAAACAAGATTCCCTGGTCTAGTAGGGAATGGTCCAAGGGCAGAGAGGCGCTTCTGCTTAGGTTTGCCACCATCCAGCTGTCATGGGATCACTCTGATCTAAGTGTCCAGATATGCTTTCTCCATATTGTCTGTGATCCTTGTTGTCTCTGGGTTGTGCACATGGTTAACATGCTCAAGTTGCTAATTGAAAAGTTGGGGGTTCAAGTTCACCCAGAGCTACCTTGGAAGAAAGGTCTGGCTATCTACTTCCAAAAAATCAGCTTAAAAACCCTATGGAGCACAGTTATACCCTAGCACACAAAGTGTTACCATGAGTCTTAATCAACTCGATGGCAACTGGTTGTTTCGTTTTGTACGTTTCAATAAGTTGAATCTCTGTTGTTTGAGGATCATGTATTTAGCTGAGTCTTCACCTCTGAACTCTTTTATTCTAATAGCAGTATTAACTAATGATTCAACCTTATCCTTCTTTGGCAACTCAATATCATTAATCACAAAACAAACAACTAAATATTTATGAAACATTAATATTTGCATTGTATCATACAGAGCAGAAAGATCACTCATTCCATTTTGAAACACTATCACTTCCTTATGACCAAGTCAAACACTGAGGCAAATTTTTTTTGTGCAATCTCAATCTCCATTCTTTACATGGTACATTATAGTAAACAAAGCCTAACTTACAACTTAAGTAAAATATAACACGATGTCAAACTGTGTGTTTTCAAGTCCATCAATTTTATCAGGTTTTCAAAGGCAAATAGAAGAGTTGAGAAGTTGTACAAATATTGCTTAAAGGTACCCAAATAATATTTTTTAAAAAAGTTTTATTGTGATTTGGGACCATCCAGCTGTCATGGGATCACTCTGATCTGAGTGTCCAGATATGCTGGACACAGAGCAAATTCATCTTCCATACAGTAGTTCACATACACTTTGTCTCATGACATTGACTGCAATTTCCCACAATGCAACAGCTTTCTTCCCACTTCCTCCCCATGGTTACCTCTTCCCTGTGTCCTTCCCTCCCATGCACTCCTGCCCCTAAGCTGTCTCCCTGTGTATACACAGTCCTTCTATTCTCCGCGATTGATCTCTCCAAGGAGTGTATCTACCTAATGTGAATGTTCAGCTCATGTGCCTGTCTTTTGTTTGGCCAGAAGCCACAGGAGTGGGTTCAATTCCAGACCTGAAGGTCAGCAAGGGGACATAGTCTCAGGGGTTCCACCAGGTTCTATCAGGCCAGCAAATATGGTCCCTTTTTATAATCCAAATAATTATTTTAAAATCTGGTTTTTTTTTGATTGGGGGTTATGAAATTCTAGCAAAGGTCAAAATTTTCATATTTCTCTAAGTCAAACTAAAATGAAAGTTTTTGTCATTATGGCAAATCAAGTAAAAATTAACTTTTTCATTGTTCATACCCCAAAATTGTCACTTTTCTAAAGTAAAGAGGATTTCTAAATGAGAACATGGGCTTTTCAGAAATCTAAAAGATCATGCTTGTCTGGAATTGTAAAAGTAGCCAACTTACTGTCATGATGAGTCCCTTTTCCTGGAAGTATTTAACCAATGGAGCAGCATTCTGTTTGAAGTTCATTAGTCTCCGTTGGGTAGCTCTCAGATTGTCATCAGGCCTCCCTTGTTGCTCTGCGCGCTTCAATAATCTTTCTTTGAGCCTCTGATTGGCGCAAGCCAGGAACACCACCAGGTCAGGGGTACAGATCTGTGGAGAATATCAAACAAGTAAGCAGGCATCCAATGTACAACCAACGTAAGTGTGGGCAGTGGCATGCATCTCTTTGATTCTGTCGTGGCTACCATCTCTTTGGGACTCTATATATCTGCCAGCAAGTTTCTAGTGCTGCTGTTTTATGCAAGGCCCTGAGGTGGCATTCTCATTATCATCATTGAATGGCATCTGCCAACCTGTATGGCCTTAAGCAGTGACCCTACATATTTTAGGAAAACATTCGTTGTCTATGCTTGTATATACATTTCTAAGTTGAATTAAAAACAATGTAGGCCAAGCTTTGACAAAGATATATGGGACCTGATTTTAGTGAGGAGGTGACTGCTGGGCCACAGATGTTCTCCACAGGAGAGAAGTACCATTGCTATTATTACCATTTGCTATCATTTTGAAAGTATCTATTATATACTATGCCCAAGGCTAAGTGATTTTAGTGTATGATATCGCTAAAGTTTACAACAATCTGCAAGGTTAATAAAATTATCTCCATTTTACAAATGAGCAAACTGAGGCTCTGGGAAATTACATATTTGTCCAAGGTCACATGGTCCGTAAGGTAAAAAACATTGATATTTGAACCCAAGTCTGTCTGGTCTCTGGCCTGTGTTCCTTCCACTATCCAAAGCATCATATGGTTCAAAGGCCTTCATGAATCTCTGAGAACACCAAGGAATAGAATGAAAAGAACCTATGAAATAAACAGCTTTTACTTAACTAAGTTAGAGCCAGTATTTATGCTATCTCCAACTCAAATGAAAAAAAAACAAACTCACTGCTGTTGAGTCTATTTGACTCATAGCAACCTCTCCTTGGGTTTCGGAGGCAGTATCTCTATGCAAGTAGATTGCCCAATTTTCCTTCTGAGGAGTGGCTGGTGGGTTTGAACCGCCAATCTTCTGGTTAGCAGTCAAAGGCCTTAGGCATTATGTTCCTATCCTATTGGTAAAAATCAATCTCAGCACCTTTCAATCTAAATGAAATTCCTATCTTAGCTTACACATTTCTTTGCTTCATTTATTTATTTTTATGGTGCAATTTAATTTTCCTAAATCTTTTAGCTAGAAGCCTTGATATTATTTCTAGTCCTTGCTTACTGAAGCTTCAGCCTGTCTGAGCTACCTGTGTTGCCTGAGGATTTTGTCTTTGAAGTACCACTTAGACTCTCACTTCCGCAACCCCCCCCCAATGTGTTAAGCACTGGCACACACCAGGGTAAGTGATTGGAAGCGTGAATTTTAGAATCAGATGGTTCTGAATTTGAATCTAGAATCAACTATCTTTTAGTTGTTTTTCCTTATGCAAATTGTTCAACCTCTCTGAGACTCAGTTTTCTCGTCTATAAAATAAGTGGAAAAATATATCTCAGTATTTTTCTTTCTCTCCATTTTTTTAAAATTATGCTTCTCATAACCCTTACATTTTTAAAAAATCATTTTGTAATTTTTGTGTGGTATGTGATTAAAGAGATTATCTGAAGTTAAAATTTTTATGTTATTAAATACTATAAAGTTAATAGTTAAATAGTCTTTGCAATACTTGGCTTTACTCAATGCACAAAAAAATGACACACTCTTAAATTTATTTTAAATAAATTATGTAAAAAAGAGGACAATTTTTGACAAATAAATTAAAATTGCATTATATTGTGCTTGGTTATGTATATTAAAATATAGAAAAAAACAAACAAACAAACCTAAATTACTGGATCAGTATTGAATGCAGGAAAAATACTTCTTGAATTTTGAAATTCTTATATGTTGCACTCAGACAACTGAATGATTTACTATAATGAATTTTATGTTCTGTTTAAGAATGCAATTTAAGTGTTTCTCTTCATAATATGGTGAGGTTATGGCTGACTTTATATATGTAATCATCATGATTATTTCTTCTTTTACTATTGACTTTTGAAACACTAGAGACAGCCTGAAATTTATATAACATATTTGATCCATGGATACAACTTCAAATCTGATAAAGAATATCTTGAGGTGAATCTGAAAAGTTACTTAATTTTATAATTGTGATTAATTTAGTTTCTTTGGTATAAATTAAACAATACGTAACTTGCATAAGAAAAATTAAAACAAGTGAGACCACCATGACCAGCTAGTGATAACCAGCTGGTTGCTCAACAAAGACACTGCAGTCATGCAAGTAGTCATTCAATTTCTGTTAGTCCCCACGTATATACATTCATTATAACCTCATGTACTCCACAGTGCTTCATTTCAAATGAGGAAATAATTAAGTCATTTATTTATTTGTCTGTTTATTCCTCAAAATTAAGACAGAAGCAGGCACTATTCTGTTTCAAAGGGTGTGAAACCCTAAACAGTTTTCATGAAATCCACTTGTGAAATGTTAAGAAGTATCTCCAAAGTGGCTGTCATCAGATCTTGAATATACCATTTCTCAGTCTGTGTTCTCAGAAAATATCTGCTGATTGAATAAGTGAAAAAATAAATAAAGGAGAATAAAAATATCACTTCGGTCTATATGATAGTAAACTTCCCAATTGCTAATTTTGTTTGTCCCATTGAATCAATGAAATCAATCTTCTTTTCCCTGTGATTATATGGATGTTTATTTTACTGTCAACTTTTTTTTTTTTTTT
>NW_006921751.1:5312131-5313589 GCF_000298275.1 Orycteropus afer afer
TCCATCCCCCAACACCCTAGGCTAGGTTAGATCACTATAAAATGAAAAACTGTACAACTTATTTTAAAAAGTATACTCAATTTCAGTATCATTTATTATAAAATAAATGCTGGACAGAGCTGTCACTAGGTTATGGGGTTGAGGGACAAAAAATTGAAGAATGGGTCTCGTCAAGGAGGAGGAGCTCTAGGCTTTTAGTTGGAACTCTAATGGGCTACATCACAGAAATCATTGTGAAGCAGCCCTCACAAGCATAAATCCCATTTAGATTTATCTCAAATCCTCATTAGATTCAGATGATTGAATGGCTTAAAAATACATTCAGTTTCAGAGACAAAGCTTAAAAGCTTAAGAGAGAATTAGTGAATGGTTCAGAAGAAAATATTAAGAATGAAACAGGAGTAGAAAAAAAGTGGCAACATATAGAAAAGAGGAAAGGAGACATGTGGGACATGATTTGATGTTCTAGAAGAAGATAGTAAATACAGCAGAGGCACTGTTTGAAAGAAGAATGGCTAAGAATTTTCCAACTGAAAAGAAGCAATCAAGTCTCAGATTCAAGAAGCAACATAAGAACCCAGAAGGATAACCAGAAAACTCAGATCTGAGAGCATCATAAGTAAAACTATTGCAAAGTCAGACAGCAAATATTTAAAACAGCCAGAAAAAAACAAAACAAACTGCAGTAAGGAGCAATAAGACTGATAGCTGAATTCTCAACAGAAACAATAAAAGTCAGAAAACAATGAAATGGTATCTTTAAAATGCTAAAACAAAGTTACTGTCAGTCTGGATTTCTATCCTCAGCAAAAAGAAAAAAAAAAGTGTTTTAAAAAATTAAGACTAAATACAGATACTTTCAAACAAACAAAAACCATGAGAATTTATCACCAGGGTATTGTCATTAAAAAAAAAAAAATGCAATTGGCAGTATTTGCAGACAAGAAGTTTGTTTGTATAGAAAATTTAAAAGTATTTATAAAGCATTAGACTAAATATGCAAATTTAGCAAAAAAATACCTAAAGTCCAGCAGGTTTTTCTTTGTGGAAATTGAAAAGTTGACTCTAAAATTTATTTGGAAATGCAGAGGGTCAAGAATAGCCAAGGCAATTTTTTTTTTTTTTTTTTTCAGAAGATGACCTCCAGGTTTTTCTTCCAAGGCAACTCTGGGTGGATTGATCCTCCAATCTTTCAGTTAGCAGCCTAGTGCTTAACATCTGTGCCACCCAAGCACTCCATGGGCTAAAATGCCAAAAACCAAATCAAACCTGTTGCCATCAAGTGAATTCCAACTCATAGGACAGAGTAGAACTGCCCCATAGGGTTTGTTGTTGTTGTTATGTGCCATTGAGTCGGCTCTGACTCATAGCGACCCCTCCTTGGGTTTCCGAGGTGGTATCACTACAGAAGTAGATTGCCCAACCGTCCTTCCAAGGAGTGGCTGGTGGGTTTGAACC
>NW_006921751.1:5314432-5323985 GCF_000298275.1 Orycteropus afer afer
TTCTTTTCAATAAATAGTCTGGGTCATTTGAATACCCATGTGGAAAAAAAGGACTCTTTATTCCCTATATTATATGGTAAGCAAAAATTCATGCCAGATAGATTTTCAGGTCTAACTGTGAAAGGTAAAATGATGAAGCTTCTAGTAGATAATAAATGAGAAAATAGTTTTTATACCATAGGTAGACAAGGATACCTTAAACAGGACCTAAAAACTCCTACCCATAAAAGAAGAATTTGATAAACTAGACTCCTTAGAAAAAAAATAATTTATAAAAAGACATTATTAAGAGAATAAAGAATGGCAGCTATAATATGAGAGAAAACACTTGCAGCACACATAATCAATGAAGGACTTGTTTTGAAAATTTAAAAAGAGATCTTATAAATCAATAGGTAAAGGAGGAAACTAATAGAAAATGGGCAAAAGACTTGAAGAGGATATCCAAATGGCTAATAACGGCTAATAAACTGAAAAAGTGCCAACATCATTAATAACCCAGGAACTGCAAATGGAAACTGCACATGCACCAGAATGGCTAAAATTAAAAAGATCAGTAATAGCAAATGCTAACAAGGATATAGCAATTGTCAGGTTTATGACAATTCATTGAATATTATACATATAGCCTGGGTATCTACTATGTGCTAGATTCTGTTGTAGCTATTAAGTCCCCCAGGTTTATAGAAAAAAATAAAAAGTAGGAGAACGTTGATCTCTAAGAAAGCTAGTTCACGCCTCCTGTCCTATCCTTCTCCATCCCTCTCCTTCACTTTTGAGGAGAAAAAATGTGGATCAGAGAAAATATTTCACTAAACTATAGTAATAGGTAAGGTGTGGTCTGTCTCACCTGGGATCCTCTCTTTTCTTTCCAAAGGTTCAAAACCAAAAGACCAAACTCACTGCCATCAAGTCGGAAACCCTCCTTGGGTTTCCAAGACGGCATCACTATGGAAGTAGATTGCCCAATCCTCCTTCCGAGGAGTGGCTGGAGAAGTAATATTCACCTTTTCTTCTCTCTACTGGTCATCTCTTTCTTTTAGAATTTACTTTCTTCTATGCAGCTAGTGAGATCAGCTGAATTTAGTTTTTAAAAAGCCTATGTCACATGGTTCTAAGCATTGACACAATCTGTGGTTCTCTGGCTCTAGTTCTTATCTTCTCCTCTACTGACGCTCTCTAGAACAACCTTTCCATGACAACACTGGGACAATTTGAGACTCAGGGCTGGGATCAGGGTTGGAGGAGGCTATCTGCCTTGCTTTGGTCTTAGGTTCTAGGCTGCCTCTATCCCAAATAAAAGGAGTTCTCCATGAGGTATGGCTAGTACTCTTGGGCTCCCACTGGATTTGGAGCCAAAATTTCTCAGTAAATGAATGTTTTCTTGCTGTCTATTGCTATCCCTTGTAAGTAAGGGATCCCAGCCCTGAGTCTCAATTGTCCCAGTGTTGTCATGGAAAGGTTGTTCTAGAGAGCATCAATAGAGGAAAAGATAAGAACTAGAGCCAGAGAAAATTCAGCTGATCTCACTAGCTGCATAGAAGAAAGTAAATTCTAAAAGAAAGAGATGACCAGAAAGAATGGCCAGACTTCGTCTCACCTATTTTGGTCGTGTTGTAAGAAGGGACCATTCCCTGGAGAAGGATGTCATGCTTGGTAGGGTGGAGGGGTCAACAAAAGAGGGAGAGGCCTTCAATGAGGCAGACTGACACGGTGGCTGCGATGATGGGCTCAAGTATAGCAGGGATTGTGGGGCTGGTGCGGGATCGGGCAGTGTTTCATGCTGCTGTGCATGGGGTTGCTATGAGTTGGAAACGACTTGACGGCACTTAACAACAACAACAGCATTGCTATCCCTGCATGTAGTTGACTTAGGGATCAAGCTGGTGGTTGGTGGACTGAGGACAGGATTTGGTTGCTCCCCAATATAATTTAATCTCTCATGTTTCCAATGATCAGTATTGGGTACTAGGCCCTAAGAATAGAGGAATTTTCTAGAAAGAGAAGAAAATATTTTCTCTGACCTTAAGAATCTCATAGTCCAGTAGTTTAGATGAAGAGATAATTATAATATGATAAGCACCATGATAAAAAAAAAAAGTTGGAAATAAAGAGAAGAGCCACTTTCACACATTAATTCATAAAATAGCAGAAGTAAGTTAATACTGTCTCCCTAAGCCTTCTTTCTCTAAGACAAATATCATCTCCGTTCACATTATTCTCACAATTACACAAAATTATAGGAAATACATGAAATCTGTTGCACTGAGGGAAACTCTGATAACAATGTGAAGGAGACTCTATACAGCCTTGTTCTAATTTTCCATGCTTTGGTAGCCCTAGGAGATTGTTAGACAGTAAATTCAAGAACCCCACTCTGTCCTAATGAATCAGAATCTCTGGAAATAGAACCCAGGAAACTATTTTAATAAGCTATTAGGTGATTCTAATGGACATTAAGGGAGCTCTGGTAGCATAGTGGCTAAGGCACTTGACTGCTAACCAGAAGGCTGGCGGTTCAAATCCACCAGCCACTCCTCGGAAGGAAGATGGGGCAATCTACTTCCGTAGTGATACTGCCTCGGAAACCCAAGGAGGGGTCGCTATGAGTCGGGTCTGACTAGATGGCACATAACAACAACAACAATGGATGTTAAAGTTTGAAAACCTCAGATTTATAGTGTAAGAAACTCTGTATGCAGAAATTAACTGTGAAAATAGGTTTCCAGTGAGGTTGTAAAACCTTTCTAAATAAAATAACAATAAAATTAAAAGTGGACCAGTAAGATTAAGTTCAAAGAGGAAAAACTATTTTGTTTCACTGAGGGAGGGAACTAGAATGTGGAAACGTTATTTCTATACTCTGGCATTTCTTGTTTTATAGCTGTATTCTATCCATATCCGTGTCCCTGTGGTAATCTCTTACAGTCCAAAATGAATATTTTTCTAGCTAATTTATTTAAGTAGTTATCCAGATTGCACTCTTTCACCATTTGTCAAAAGCCAAACTGACAGTCCTGGAGAAGGATATCATGCTAGGTGCTTTGGTTACTTCGTGCCACTCTAACAGAAAATACAATAAATGGAACAGTTTGAACAAACAGGAGTTTATTCTTTTACAATTTTGTAGGCTAGAAGTCCAAGTTCAAAGTGCCAGGCTCTAGGGGTTGGGTGAAAGCTCTTCAACCTTGGGTTTCAGCTCTGCCTCCTGCTCCTGGCCCACTGAAGCTGGAGGCTTTTCTTCACTCAGACAGCTGCTGGCTGCTGAGGCTTACAAACCCAAGGTCAACAAGTAAAAAGGCATAGTCCCAATGTTAGCAAACAACACAGCAGACCACTAATTCAGAAAAAGTTCCAAGGTCATCAGGACATGGCAGGCTGCTGAACAATGACGTGGCTACATGCAGGGTTCACGCATGCCAAAAAGCTAGAGATCTTCTTCAAAATTGCTTCTTGTATATTGGAAGCAGACCACATCCCTAAAGCAAATACTTAACTCCTCCAATAGATTCCACCATGGAACTGATTACCAATCTCACCTTGGGGAATAACTACAGCCAGCTGCCCAGTGACTCAAAACCAAGCCCAGCCAAGTTGACATATAACCTTAACAACCACACTTGGTAAAGTCAAATTTCAAAGAAAAAGAGGAAGAGCTTCAATGAGATAGATTGACACCGTGGGTGCAACAATGGCCTCAAACATAACAATTGTGAGGGTGGTGAAAGACTGGGCAGTGTTTTGTTCTGTTGTACATGGGATCACTATGAGTTGGAGCTGACTCCACAGCACCTAACAACAACAAATTGATCATATTCACTGAACTGAGTATATCATTAGTAGTTTCAAAGCTATTTGAGTAAAGTTAGTTTATGAAAAGTATATTTCTGTGGTTTGATGTTTACGATGTAAATCTTAATTTCCCTAAAAGCAGTTGGGGTGTATTAGAGCTGCCAAGAAAGGAATTTAATCAAGGGGAAAAGGTTGAGGTTTTATTTAATACATACCAGGTTGACAATAAGGAAAAAGAATGCATGTTTACAATGGTACTTTTTCCCAAGATGTCATTTTCCCATTACCAATTTGATTATTTTGGCATTTATTTCACTCATTCATTTGTTTATTCATCCAATATTTGCTAAGCTTTTATTATGTGCCAGAAGCTGAAGCTCTGGAAAGGTAGACTGAGAATACATGCACAGGCACTGAATAGCTGGGGTTTTACCTTGTAAACATGGGAGTAATATGTTCCACTCAGTGCTTTAGAATGGTAGTGCAGGGGGCAGACAGGATGGGGAGAGACTGTAGGTAAACATGATCTGGAAGAGGTAATGGGCATGAAATGTCCACAATGATGTGCCTCTTACAAATGGAGGCCACATAACATATAATGTAAAATATGATCATTATTCCTAATATTGTTTTTATAGATGTGCTTGATTTTAATGATGATTTAGGAAACAGGAGAACCATCAGTACCAGCATTAGGTAAACAGCACTGAAATAAAACAAAAAGACTTTAGGAACTTGGAGGGAATTAAGGCAAATGGTTGGAGTCTGAAACTACATTGGTTATTTCTATACCTGTAGGAATGAGCCACACCTGGCTGATTCATTGTTGCTCTTAACTTTCACTGAGTAGGCCTTTACTCATGATGACCCTGGGCCTTTGTGATCCATAATGTTTCTATTGGCTGATTTGGGAAGTACATAGCCAGGCCTAGTCTGTCCAAGTCTGTAAGCTCTGATGAAACCTATTCAACATCAAAGGAGCACACAAACCTCCAATGACAGAGGGATGGTGACCACACATTATATGCACTGGACAAGAATTAAACCAGGGTATCCTACCTGAAAGGCAAAATTCAACCCCTGAACCAGCACTGCTCCCTGACTGATTCACAGCGGTCAGCTTATAGACTACTTATTACCAATGAACATTATGGGTGACTGATTAGACCACAGAAAACAGTATCCATTACCAACTGGCCAAATGATGGGATGATGATGTTGGGTGATATTGTCAGAGTCAACCAAGGAAATCACTGTAAGTAAGGACAGACCTTGAGGAAGTGGAAGTCCTCAGCACAGTGCTAGTGCTCACCTTTTAGCCAATTTCTAAACCAGCCCTTTCTAAACTTTGCTTGCTTACAAATATGCAACATTTAAATCCACGATGTTGACAATTGGGATAATTATCTATGAGACCCTGTCACTGGAATATGAACACAAATCTGACTTATGTTGTCAACTCTTTTCATAAATTCACTAAACAAAGGAGACTAGGAAGAATCCTTAAAGGTCATGTGGCCCAGATCCCTATTGGGTCCACTGCATACTAATCAGTTTTCAAAACAATATAAAATGTATTTTCAGTTCCATCAACTAAGAATAAATACACTAATTTAAGTGAGCAATAACAGTGCAGTTTCTTCTTCCTGACCTACCTATTTTAGATGGCTGATTTTTATGCTCTGAGGCACAGTGCATCCATTCAAAGGAAGTATTAAGAAGTAGTTTAGAATCCATAAAGAAAGAAGTGCATTTCAAATCTTTTAAAAGCATTCTTGGAAGAAAATGAAATTCAAGAATATATGAAATGTAACTGATATTGTGGGAATACAAAGTAGATGAAAAAAATATCTGATAGTTCCATTAATGCTCCATGCACAGGCTTAACTGAATAGAAAATAGGCTGAAAATTCACCACAAAATGCCATTACTAAAGATTTCCATTTGAAGTTTAGAAGGAAGTACTTTTTTGCTTTATATCATCCCAAAGAAAAGCTGATACAGTCTTATTAGGTATAAGTTTTCTTAATTTGTATGGCTGAAAGAAGCTAACACTTCAAAAGAAGATGCATGCCTAATACAGTCTTTCAAACTTACCAAAGTTTATCACTTTAGCACTCACTCAAACACAAGATTGCCTCCAAGGAAATTCGGAAAACACTATTAAATTTTTAATTATTAGAAAAGTGATGGTATTCCACTCTATTTATTCGACATTACTATATGTCTTTGCTCACCTCAGAGGAACTCCTCTCATTCAGATTGGTAATGAAGAAAAATAGTTTAACTGCATGTCCTCAGAAAATATTTGAGGCATTAAGTGAAATCCAAGTATCTCTTTAGAACAACTTGTTCTCAAGATTTTCTTGTACACCTAAATTATGAGAACTAGTAAGAAAATTTCACTCATTCATTCATTTAATCCACAAACATTTACTGACTGTTTAATATGCTTCTACAACTGGTTAAACAAAGTCACTACTCTTTCATTCATTTTTTTCCTTCTAAAAATGTTCTGAAAGGTAGAGTTCTAGCACTACTTGCAAATGTACTTACAGGTGTTCATTTAAGTTCAACAAACACTTATCGAGCTTCTACTATGAGCCAACTATGATACTAGAGGGCATAAATGCAAAGGGACAAGAATTGGTCCCTGTCTTCAAATATCTCCCAAACCAATGTGGAAGCAGACATATAAAATATTTTCTCAATTCAGTATATAGACTGAAAAATGGAAGCCAGCACAGGGTGCAACAGAGGCACAGAAGGGAGCTCGAGTTTCCCATATGGGATGTCTTCTTTCAACAATAACTTTTTCCTGTGGAAAGTGTGTAGGGAAAGAAAAGATGGAGTTATACCCAAGTCTATGTCCTGACAGGCAAAAATGAGACTTTGAAAAACCCTGATGGTATAATCAAATCATTCGCTATTCATTCACTCAATGAGATTTTATTGAGTACTACCAAGCACCAGAAGCATAGCGGTTGTGCTTTGCATTTAAAAAAATTATATACATATAGCTCATAGGCTGGCATCCAGTTCCACATTGGTCTGCAGAATAGAGGATGTGATGGATTCAAGATTCATTTTATTTTATTTTTTTTAAGTTTTACTGTGCTTTAGGTGCAAATTTACAGAGCAGAGTTTGTTTTACATTCAACATTTTGTGCACATTTGGTTGCACTCCCCAATTCCATCCCCAACCCTAATCCACTCTCCTCCCATCCTTTACCAGTACCCCCTCCCCATCCCCATGCCCCTCAAAGTTATGCACTCCTGTGTGTCCTGCATTTCCTCCATGTGAATGTTGCCCCTCTGGTGCCCTGTGGTCGATTGCTCCAAGAGATGCATCTCCATAGTGTATGTCAGTGCATCACCCTGGGCTGAGTGGTCTGCTGTATGTCTTACTTGGGCTGAGAGCCAGGCCCTGGGAGTAAGCTTTATTCCAGGCCCGAAGTGTATCCCTGGGCCATAGTATTGGGGGTCCCACCAGACTCCATCTAACCAATAACTCTGGTCATTATTGTGTTTCTGGATTTTGTACCATGTTTTTCCTCCCACTTTATCTAGAATCTCCAGTTTTGATCCTTTCCTGAGTGGTTGGCATTGGTAGCTGGGCACCATCTAGTTCTTCTGGTCTTGAGGTCCATCATGTTCTAGGGCTGATTGCTTCCAAATGCCCTTGGTTTTCTTCACTCTTCTTCACTTTCAATGATAGGAGACCATTAGTTGCATCTTAGATGGCCACTTGAAAACTTTTAAGACCTCAGTTGCTATTCAATGATGTAGGTTGTGGAACAAGATTTTAATGTATTTTTTGTGCCAATTCAGTCTGGTGTCCCCCAGTACTATGGTTTTGAGTCGGTAGGTCCATTGGATCTCTCTTTCATAGTGTCTGGCTATCTGCGAGGGATTGCTCTATGTCTGTCTTCTGTTGTTTCTGTAAGGATTGTGGGTATTTTGTATCACTGGTATCTGTGCAAGACTAGCCTCAGCTGAATCTATCCTTGGTCTAGAGTATAATCCTGATCACTGACCCCATCTGATCTTCTCAGATGTTTAAGTGTTTATCTGTAGCTTGGTGTTTGCTGTTAATGGTAATGCAGTATTGTAGATATACTGGTATTAGCCTCTGTCCTCTGTATTTTATGTGCACAATTCAGTGTCCTCCCTTTCCCCAATGTTATCATAGTGATCACAGACTGTTTTAATACCATCCCTCCCCTTCTCCACCTCAGTGTGTGGCCCCTAACTAGCCTGAAGTTATTCCCTCCCCACCCCAGGAGACTACAAAGGTGAGTTCCCTTCCTTAAGCAAACCATTCCTTGTCTTTTCATAGTAATGGGTGCATACAATATTTGTCCTTTTGTGACTGACTTATTTCACTCAGCATAGTGTCCTCCAGGCTCATCCACTTTGTGAGATGATTTGTGTATGCTTCATTGTTCTTTAATGTAGCATAATATTCCATTGTGTGAATGTACCATAATTTGGCTATCCACTCATCTGCTGATGGGCATACAGGTTGTTTCCATCTCTTTGCTATAGCAAATTGTGCTGTGATGAACATAGGTGTGCATATGTCTGTCCGTGTCCTGTCTCTCACTTCTTTAGAACTCATTCCTATCAATTTCTATTTTCAGTTTTTTAAGGAAACACCATACTGTTTGCTACAATGGTTGCACCATTTTACAATCCTACCAGCAGTGTATAAGAGTTTCAATCTCTCCACAACCTCACCAGCATGTGTTATTTGCTGTCTTGTTGAACTTTGATATTATTGCTGGGGTGACATGGTATCTCGTCATTGTTTTGATTTGCATATTTCTAATGACTAAAGATCGTGAACAATTCCTCATGTGTTTGTTGGCCCCCAGCATATTGTCTTTAGTGAAGAGTCTGTTTATGTCTCTTGCCCATTTTTGAACTGGATTGTTTATCTTTTTGGTGTTGAGTTGTTGATGTTTTTTATAGATTTTGGAGATAAGTTCTTTGTCAGATATGTCACAGGCAAATATTTTCTCCCAATTTGTATGTTCTCTTTTTACCCTTTTAATGAAGTCTTTTGATGCACATAAGAATTTAATTTTTAAAAGGTCCCAGTCATCTAGCTTCTCTTCTATCTCCTATTATTCTGGGTTATGTTTGATAGTCTATTTATGCCATAAATTAGGGTTCCTAGATTTACCCCTATTTTATCTTTGATGAATCGTATAGTTTTGGGTTTTACACTTAAGTCTTTGATTCAGCTTCAGTTTGTTTTTGTGTATGGGGTGAGGTATGGATCTTGTTTCATTTTTCTGCAACTGGATATCCAATTTTGCCAGCACCATTTGTTAAAGAGGTTATCTCTTCCCCATTTAATGGGTTTTGGAACTTTCTCAAAGATCACCTGTCCATAGATGGATGAGTCTATTTCTGGGTTTTTGATTCTGTTCCATTGGTCTATCTGTCTGATTGTACAAATACCATGCTGTTTTGAGATCTAGGAGTGTGAGACCTCCCACTTTGTTCTTCTTCTTCAGTAGTGCTCTGCTTATCTGAGGTCTCTTTCCTTTCCATATGAAGTTAGTAATTGGTCTTTCTATGTCCTTAAAAAATTGTGTTGGTATCTGGATTGGGATTGCATTGTGTAGATTGTTTTAGGTAGTATTGACATTTTCACAATATTCAGTCTACCTATCCATGAACCTGGCAAGTTCTATTTATGTAGATCCCTTATTTTCTTTTGTAGTAGTGTTTTATAGTTTTCTTTGTATAG
>NW_006921751.1:5324921-5326515 GCF_000298275.1 Orycteropus afer afer
TTTTTTTTTATGACCTGTTCAATTTCTTCCTTTGTTGTGGGTCTGTTCAAGTGTTTTATCTCTGAGTGGTATAGTTTAGGTAGGTCTTGTGATTCCAGAAACTTGTCCATCTCTTCTAGATTCTCAAATTGTTGGAGTACAGTTTGTCATAATATTCTGTCAGTACCTTTTTTATTTCAGTTGGTTCTGTTACAATGACACCCTTTTCATTTATTATTCTAGTAATCTGTATCTTCTCTTTTCTTTTGTTAGATTTGTCAATGGTTTGTCAATTTTGTTAATCTTTTTGAGGAACAGCTTTTTGTTTTCTTGATCTTATCTATTTTTTTTTTCTGTTTCATTTATTTCTGTTCTGATCTGTATCATCTCCTTATTTCTAGATACTGTAGGATTTTTTTTTATTGTTTTTTATCCAATTGTTGGAGTTGTTGAGTTAGAGTGTTGATTTTGTTTCTTTCCTCTTTTTTGATGTATGCATTACTGCTATAAACTGACCTCTGAGTACTGCTTTTGCTGTATCCCATAGGTTTTGGTAAGATGTATCCTCATTCTTGTTTGTTTCTAGGAATACTTTTATTTCACTTTTGATTTCTTCTATTACCCAGTAGTTTTTGAGCAGTGTATTGTTCAATGTCCACATTTGATATTTTTTCTTTGATCTTCCTATTATTGGGAGCTTTGGTGGCATAGTGCCTAAGGCATTTGACTGCTAACCAAAAGGATCGTGGTTCAAACCCACCAGCCACTCCTCGGAAGATGGGGCAATCTACTTCCATAGTGGTATGCCTCAGAAACCAAAGGAGGGGTCAACTATGAGTCGAAATTGACTTGACATCAGTGAGTTTAGTGAGGTCTTCCTATTATTAATTTCTAATTTTATAGCATTGCAGTCTAAGAAGATGCTTTGTAGTATTTCAGTGTTTTTTAATTTATTGAGGCTTGTTTTATGTGCTAACATATGATCTATTCTGGACAATGATCCATGTGCACTGGAGAAAAATGTGAATTGTGCTTTTGTTGGGTGGTGTGCTCTGTATATGTCTAGGAGGTTGAGGTGGTTGATTGTGTTGTTGAGTTCTATATTGAGTTTTTTTCTAGTTGATCTGTCCCTCCTTGAAAGTGGTGTGTTAAAATCTTCTACTACTGTTGTAGAGTTGTCTATTTTCCCTTTCAATTCAATTAAATTTGCTTCATGTATTTTGCAGCACTTCATTGAGTGCATAGATATTTATTATTGTAATGTCTTCTTGGTCCATTAACTCTTTCAGCATCATATAGTGAACTTCTTTGTCTCTTATGTTGTTTTTCACCTTAAAGTTTATTTTATCAGAAATTAATACTTCCACTCCTGCTCTTTTTTTGGTTAACATTGACTTGGTATATTTTTTTTTCACTCCTTGACTCTTAATTTGTTTTTATCTTTGTATCTAAGGTGGGTCTCTTGTAGGTAGCATATCAATGGGTCTTCTTTTCTTATCCAGTCTGCCACTCTCTTTCTCTTGATTGCTGCATTTAGTCCATTCATATTGAATGTAATTAGTGATAGGTACGCATTGATTGCTCTCATTCTATTGTGGTTTTTTTTTTTTTTTTT
>NW_006921751.1:5327615-5328247 GCF_000298275.1 Orycteropus afer afer
TTACTCCCTTTATTTGGTTAGTTGCTGTTGTTGTGTGCAGATTAACTTCCTTGTTTTTTAGTGTACCATGTTTTATGGTTTCATTTTGAGCATCTATTTCTGGTTTGGTTTTAGTGTTGATGTCATGTGTCCTGATTTTGTTGTTCTCTGTTGTAGGTTCTCTATTGGAAGGACTTCCTTAAGCATTTCTTGTAGGGTTGTTCTGGTTTTCATGAAATTCCTTAATTTCTGTTTGTCTGAAAATGTCTTCATTTCACCCTCATATTTGATGCACAGTTTGGCTGGATATAGGATTCTTGGTTGGAAGCTCTTTTCCTTCAGTGTTTAATATATGTGTACCATTGTCTTCTTGTCTGCATGGTTTCTGCTGAGTAATCAGAACTCAGCCTAACTGTTTGATTGTTATAAGTAATATTTCTTTTGTCCCAGGCAGCTCACAAGATTCTTTGTCTTTGGTTTTGGAGATTTTGATTATGATTTGTCTCAGTGTTTTTCTCTTAAGATCTATCTTGTATGGGGTTCTTTGAGCTTCTTGGATAAATATCTTTTCTTCCTTCATGATATGGGGAAATTTTCTGTTAGTAAGTCTTCCACAATTTTCCCAGTGGGTTTTTTTTTTTTTTTTTTCACCT
>NW_006921751.1:5328858-5336873 GCF_000298275.1 Orycteropus afer afer
TTTTTGGTTATTAATTCAGGTGTGCTGGGTTGCTCTGCAGTTTTCTTTGTGATAATGGAATCACTGTTTGGAATGTGGATGCAGGTCTCTCTTTGTTGTGAAGAGGGTTTAGGAATTAAGACAGCAAGTGATGGGGTGGCTTAATATGGTTTTTCTATTGGATGAGGCAGGTGAGAAGTGGGGAAAGGAGGAAGAAAAGAGAAAAGAAAAAAGCTCCAAGGCTCCAGTAGCCATTACCTGGGCTTTGAGTAAGTTGTTAATGTTGACATTATACTGTTACTCACAGGCCCACAGCTCAAGTTCGGCAAAGACCCCAATGGTTAGGGGGCTTCCACTTTCTGCCAGATTCAGACAGCCTCAAAAACCTCATATTCCACACCGCTCCATGCCAAAAACTGTCCTGGAACAGCTTCCCTTACCACTACTGTGAGTTAGTCCCAAGGTCTGCATGAGTTAGTCCCAAGGTCCACCCACTTGTGGCGAGCTTCCCACTCTGCTCCCAATTCAGCAGCACCTGGAACCAGAGAGGTCTCTGCTCCCTTCCTGTGGTTCCAAGTTTACTGGTAAAGCGGGTGTTGAAGGTAGATCTGTGGAGTGGTTGCAGGTCCTACAGTGCGTTCTCTCCACTGTCCCAGGGAACACTCTGATGGCCTGTCTCACCAGGCAGTTGGCACTCTGCAGAGCAGGTTTGCCTACTTTTTTTTCTTTCCAGGTAATTACATTGCCTCTCTCTCCTTTCCAATTCTACTCCCCTGAGTTTGGCATACTCTGACTTAATGAGCTTTTCAGAGCACCAGAATCCCCAATTCAAACTGCTCTACCTAGTTTTTCAGGCACTAAGATGCTAGAGGGAATTAGTGTGTGGGCTACAGGTCATATGCCATTTCCCCCTCTAGATTTCCTTTTAGACACTAATGACCTGCTCCACCACTCATCTGTTAATTTTTCATACTGTGGTGGCTTGCATGTCGTGCATTAACTGGCAGACCAGTTAATGCTACTATTATTCAAATTCACCCACCAACCACTAAACTCAAATGTGCAGAAATTGGAAATTTTACAAACTTCTGCAGTCTGAAATTGACCAAGCATGCAATCAAGTTGTATTGATAATTATTGGTGACTGGAATGCAAAAGTGGGTAACAAAGAAGAAGCATCGATATTTGGAAAATATGGCCTTAGTGAAAGAAGTAATGCCAGAGACAGTATGATAGAATTTTGCAAGACCAACAACTTATTCATTGCAGATACTTTTTTCCACAACATAAACAGCAACAACACATGTGGACCTCGCCAGATAGAATACACAGAAATCAAGTTGACTACATCTGTGGAAAGAAGCAATGGAGAAGCTCAACAATATCAGCCAGAACAAGGCTAAGTGCTGACTGTGGACCAGACTATCAATTGCAAATATGCAAGTTTAAGTTAAAGCTGAAGAAAATTAAAGCAAGTCCATGAGAGCCAAAATATGACCTTGAGTTTATTCCACCTGAATTTAGAGATCATCTGAAGAACAGGTTTGATTAACTGAGCACAAGTGTGGTGTAGTGCCTATGGCATTTGGCTGCTAACCAGAAGGCTGGCAGTACCAACCTACCAGCCACTCCTTGCAAGGAAGATTGGGCAATCTACTTCCATACAGATACCACATCAGAAACCTAAGAAGGGGTCGCTATGAGTCAGAAACAACTCAATGGGAGTGAGGCTTTTTTTTTTTTTTTTAAATGACCAAACACCAAATGCATAGTGGATTGCATGAAGAACATCATACATAGAGAAAGCAAAAAGAAAGGAAGAAAAGACTAAAATGGATGTCAGAAGAGACTCTGAAACTTGCTCTTGAAATGGAGAGTAACTAAGCAAATGGAAGAAATGAAGAAAAGTGTGAACAGAAGATTTCAAAGGGTGGCTTGAGAAGACAAAGTCAAATATTACAATGAAATGTGCAAAGACTCGGAATTAGAAAACAAAAAGGAAAGAACACTCATCATTTCTCAAGCTGCAAGGACTAAACAAAAAATTCAAGCCTCAAGTTGCAATATTGAAGATTCTACGAGCAAAATATTGAATGATGTAGGAAGCATCAAAAGAAGATGAAAGGAATGCCAAGAGTCACTGTACCAAAAGAACTGGTCAATGTCCAGTCATTTCAGGAGGTAGCATATGACCAAGAACCAATGGTACTGAAGGAAGAATTCCAAGCTGCACCAAAGGAATTGGCAAAAAACAAGGCTCTAGTAATTGATGTAATACCCACTGAGACGTTTCAATAAATGGATGCAGCACTGGAGGAATTCACTAGTTAATGTCAAGAAATTTGGAAGACAGCTACCTACTTGACCAAATGACTGGAAGAGATCCATATTTGCATCCATTCTAAATAAAGGTGAGCCACCAGAATGTGGAAATTATTGAACTAAATCATTAATATCACATGCAAGTAAAATTTTGCTGAAAATAATTCATAAATGGTTGCAGTAATATACTGACAGGAAACTGCCAGAAATTCAAGCCAGATTCAGAAGAGGGCATGGAATGAGGGTTATCACTGCTGATGTCAGATGGATCCTGACTGAAAGCAAAGAATACCAAAAAGATGTTTACTTGTATTTTACTGACTATGCAAAAGCATTTGACTATGTGGATCATAATAAATTATGGATAATGTTGTGAAGAATGGGAATTCCAGACTACTTCATTGTACTCATGAGGAACTTGTACATAAACCAAGAGACAGTCATTTGAACAGAACAACAGGATGTAGTGCACGGTTTAAAATCAGGAAATGTGTGCATCAGAGTTATATCCTTTAACCATACTTATTCAATCTGTGTGTTGAGCAAATTGTCTGAGAATCTAGACTATATGAAGAAGAAAACTACATCAAGATTGAAGGAAGACTCATTAACAACCTGCAATATGCAGATGACACATTGCTTGCTGAAAGTGAAGAAGACTTGAAGCAGTTAGTGATGAATATCAGTGAGATTACACCTCAACGTAAAGAAAACAAAAATCCTCAGAATTGGATCAATAAAAAACATCATAATAGATTAAAAAGACTGAAGTTGTCAGGTGCTTCATTTTAGTCGGATCCACAATCAATGCTCCTGGAAACAGATCCACAATCAATGCTCCTGGAAACAGCAGTCAAGAAATTAGACAACATACACGATCTGGGAAAATCTGCTGCAAAAGTCTAAAGTGTTAAAGAGCAAAGATGTTACTTTGAAGACAGGTAGGCCTGACCCATGCTATGGTATTTTCGATAGCCTTATGTGCAAGTGAAAGCTGGACAATGAACAAGGTAAAATTAAGAATTGATGCATTTGAATTGTAGTGTTGGTGACGAATAATGAAAATACCATCTACTGCTAGAAGAACAAACAAATCTGTCCTGGAAGAAGTACAGCTGGAAATGCTCCTTAGATGCAAGAGTAGTCAAACTTCATCTCATGTACTTTGCTCATGTTGTCTGAAGCGACCAGTCCCTAGAGAAGGAAAGGATATCATGCTTGGTAAAGTAGAGGGTCAGGGAAAAAGGGGAAGGCCCTCAACAAGATGGACTAACACAATGAATGCAATGAAGGGCTCAAGCACAGCAGCAATTGTGAGAATGGTGCGGGACTGGTATTGTTTTGTTCTGCTATACACGAAGTCATTAAGTTGGAGCCAATTCTGCAGCACCTAACAACAACAACAGTGACCTGGTAGACAGCATCACATCCAGGATGGCAAGCTAAACTCAAAACTTCTCAACGAAGTGACCTGTAGAATATGTGTAATCAGGACTCTCATGATAATCAGGAATAATCTCTGTTTAACAATGCCCCACACCACCTCATGCTCCTTTAAAGGCAACTCATTCTGTTACTTTCTATAAAGACCTAATAAATGGCCTGGTAGATTCGAGGTTCTAGGACCTTTAGAATGGGAATTCAAAATGGTTTACTCTCCTGATTATACATCACATATATGGCCCCGTCCAGAAGTGTATGTATCTGGGATGAACAAAGAAGCATTGTTGTTAATGATAACCACACTCAGGATACAACTTCAGAATTCTTTTGATCACTATAGTTGAGGCACCCATTTGAATGTGGCACACAAGATGAAATTTTTTTTGTCATCCTTGCTTTATACACATACGTGAGGTGGTTCTATAGCCTTACACGAAAATTAGTTTGTCTCATTACTCTATAGCCATACCGAGTAACACACACACACACACACACACACACAATTAATGGGATTTTCAATGCTAATAGTGGAGCACAGAAGAGGCACTTTTATATTAAAACCAAAAAAGTTATTTCCCAAAACTATTGATGTCTATTTTTAAGGTTTTACTCAGTAATTTAAGTAGGCTAATTTTAACTTACTTTTCCAGAAATAAAAGGATAATTTTCCAAGGCTCTAGAAGTCAACAGTTATTTAAGAATGACTCTTTTCAAAATGTGTTGGTCCATTTAGTTGAGTCCTGACTTTTGAGTTTCTGCTGGCCACAGTAGCAGCTGCTTTCACCTTGGCCTTTCTGCTATAACCAGGAGCCAGAGCACTGACCTATAATCACTCGAATAGGATATCTTTAGGTTATTAATTTAGTGCTTTATTGTTTCCTCATTTTTGGAAATATGGTGGTTTGGGCAGAAACAAACTGAACTGGAAATCTTTTCCAAATGTTTCTATTCTATTTCTCTCTTCATCTATATCTATCTATCTATCCACATATAAACATATATATGTGTGTATATATATATACACACACACATATTGCTTAAAGAGAATATCTATTAGAATATTTGGTAGTTCAGTGAAAGCACACTTGGTGAATTTCCAAAAGGCTTATTATTACATTTTAATAGAAAGCAAAGAGCCAGGGAGATAAAAAGGCCCCCAGAGAATTTAAACCATTATCCATTGTATTTATTCACCCACCCACTCATTTATTTTATCATTCATTCAGTCAATATTGAGTGCTTAGTGTGTGCAGAGAACAGTATTTAAAAATTCCTAAAAAAATTCTAAGCAAGAAGAATCAATGGTTATTTTCAATAATTTTCTCTAATGCTTAAAAATTTGAGCTTCTAAAGAGATTTGCCTCATAAATATTTCAAAATTATCTTCCTAAATGCAAATACAATTACTTGTTGCAGAAGTAATGGACAAAATGCTATTTATAAAACTCTTACATGTACTTGGAAAACAGTTATGAAGGGATGACAATGAAGAAATAACAGTGATTTTGCAATCGACATAACAGAATTTATACATCTGAATGTGCTTTCTCTTTCAACATAGGTCCTTTTAGAAATTATATGTTTATTTTAATGATGTTGTACTCCATACAAAACATTTTTAGAACTGCCTTTTGGATCTAGCTCCAAAGAGGTTCTTTTGAATGATAAATCCCATGCTTTGAGAAGAGGACGATTTTTTTTTTTTTAATTGTTCAGGGAGACAGTATAGTTGGATGGAAAAAGCACTTGACAAAGGCTCAGGAGTTTGGGCTGTTTATTCTGGCTCTTATATTAACTAGATTTATTAATTCAGGCAATCACTTAATCTCTCTGGGCCTTAATTTTCTCTTCTACGAAATGAGGTCAATCTTTTTTAATTCAAAGACTCTTCTTAAAGGTTTTTATTTTTTAATAAGTAAATAAATAAATATACTGTAAGATCCTGCACATGATAAAAACTGTGCTTTTGGTATCAATTGAACAATAATTCACCAACTCTGAGAGACAGGAATCACAGGTTAGAAGATGTAGAATAAACTAGCCTCTAAAATTTGTTCCTTAATTATTTAAAATTTGTAGTTGCCCCTTATCAACCTGAAGAAATTTCCTTCTATACACACACACATATATATATGTATGCATGTACATATACACATACATACATACAGGTAGTCTCTGACTTACAACAGGGATCCATTCTGACTCTGCCATAAGTTGCTTCTGACATAATTTTAATAACTCAATTCAAATTAATAACTGATGGTTCTTATGGTACAAAACCCTTAAAAATATCATGCTATAGACTGATCTACAATGAAGTTGGTGTTAGTGTCATAACAATGAAGTCAGAGTCATAACAGCTGTCAGATGTATGTGCAGTTCAATTGCTGTATGTTGTTAGAGTTGAACATTGTCCAACTTTCTATCTGTTTTGACTTCCAACACTGACAATGACTTCACTGTAGAATAGGCCATAGCCTGCTATTTGACAGGGATTTGTACAGTAAATCATAAAACTGGACATCTGCAAGTGAACATCTGAGAATGAGAACATAAGCAAATTATGCACTGCAATACTGTATGTAGTACATATTGCTAATGATAAGATGTGCAAAAGAAAAAAAAGGCAGTTGTAAGTGTGGTTCACCATAACTCAAACACACCCTAAATCACTGTCTACCCATACTTCACTGGTTTTTCTCCTCTAGAGAACCCAGACTAAGGCACATGATATATCTTTTTCCATCTTTTTAGTTTCAATCCATCTGTCTTAATTTTATAAAAGCATCTCTTACAAATAACAAATAGGAGAACTTTGAATTTTTATCCTGTTACTGCCTTTAACTGGAATATTTAGTCCATTAATGTTTAATGTAATTATTGATATAGTTAGGAGCTCTAGTGGCATAGTGCCTAAAGCTAACCAGAAGGCTGGAGGTTCAAACCCATCAGCCACTCCTCGGAAGGAAGACTAGGCAATCTATTTCCATAGAGATACTGCCTCGGAAACCCAAGGAGGGGCACTATGAGTCAGATAGACTTGATGGCAGTGACTTTGTTTTTTGGTTTTACTGATATAGGTGGAGTTAGATTCATTGTTTTGCTGTGCTTTTTTTAAATCTCAACTGTTTTTTTATTCCTTTGTTCCTCATTTCCTGTCTTCTTTAAGTCTTAGTGGATAATTTTTAGATTTTAATTCTAAAATACCTATTTTCAGCTATAAATCTTTGCATTATATTTTTGATAGTTACTCTGGAGATTATGAGATACCTCCTAACCTTTTCACAGTTTACCAAGACACAATAGTATATCACATCACATAGAAGGTAAGAACTTCATAGTTGCATAATTTCATTGACCTAGGCCATCCTTTCTGCTACAAAATAAACCAAACCTACTTCTGTTAAGTCTATTCTGACTTATAATGACCCTATAGGATAGGGTTAGAACTTCCCCAAAGTGTTTCCAAGACCGTAAATTTTTACAGAAGCAGACTGCTACATCTTTCTCCCACAAAGCAGCTGATGGGTTCAAATTGCCAACCTTTTGGTTAGCAGCCTAGTGCTAGCCACCAGGGCTTTCTCTTAGGCTTTAAACCAAAAGCCACTGCCATCAAGTCAATTCCAACTCATAGCAACCTCCACTGGGTTTCCAAAGCAGTAAATCTTTATAGAAGGACATTGCTCAATCCCTTTTGTGGAGCAGCTGGTGGGTTTGAACCACCAACCTTTTGGTTAGCAGTCAAATGCCTTAGGCAATATACCACCAAAGCTCCTTCCTTATGCTATGCTGTTGTTGTTGTTGTTGTTGTTATGTGCTGTGGAGTCAGACCCAACTCATAGCGACCCCTTCTTGGGTTTCTGAGGTGGTATCACTATGAAAGTAGATTGCCCAACCTTCCTTTTGAGGAGTGGCTGGTGGGTTTGAACTGCCAACCTTCTCGTTAGCAGTCAAGTATCTTAGGCACTACGCTACCAGAGTTCCCTCCTTATGCTATAGCTATTTTACACACACACGTGTGCACGCACACACACACACACACTCGTGTGTGCATGTCTGTGTTTTGTTGTTGTTAGGTGTCATCAAGTCAGCTCTGACTCATGGCAACCCTATGTACAACAGAGAAAAACACTTTGTGGTCCTGTGCCAACTTCACAATCCTTGCTATACATGATCCCATCGTGGCAGCCACTGTGTTGTCAATCCTTCTCATTGAGGTCCTTCCCCTTTTCACTGACCTTCCACTAACCAAAAAACAAACAAAAAAAAAA
>NW_006921751.1:5338053-5344724 GCF_000298275.1 Orycteropus afer afer
TTGCTCCATCTTCCTTCTGAGGAGTGGCTGGTGGGTTTGAACCGCCAGCCTTCTGGTTAGCAGTCAAGTGCCTTAGGCACTATGCTACCAGAGCTCCTACATGCATGTTAGGTATTTTAATATTGTCTTACATGTCCCTGAGGACCTGTTTACGTAATAAAAAAATTCCATTCACCTATTTGAAATTTCATAATTTGGATAATTTATTTTGATCTGTCTTAAAGTTCTCTATTTGTTTTCTCTAATCTGCTGCTATTCCTCCATCTTACCGGAAGTGTTGTTGTTAGTTCTTGATTCAGTTCAGAATCATGGCAACCTTATGATAACAGAGCAAAATGTTGTCTGGTCCTGTGCCATCTTCATGATTATTGGTTTGTTTGAGTCCATTGTTATGGCTGTTGTGTCAATACATTGAATTGAGAGCTTCTCTTGTTTTTGCTGACCCTTTACATTACCAAACAAGATGTTCTTTTCTAGTGACCAGTCTTTCCTGATGATATGTCCCAAGTAAGAAAGCCAAAGTCTTGCCATCCTTGTTTCAAAGGAGCCTTTTCTGGTTGTACTCTAAAACTAATGTGTTCATACTCTGGCAGTCCAAAGTTTATTCAATATTCTTTAGCAACATCACAATTTGAACATGTAAACTCTTCTTGTGACTTCTTTTTTTCACTATCCAGCTTCTGCATGCATACAAGGTGACTGAAAAGACCATGTCATGGGTTAGGGGCAACTTAGTCATCAACATGACATCTTTACTTTTGAAAACTTTGAAGGGGTCTTTTACAGCATATTTGCCCAATGTAATATGTCATGATTTCGTGACTGCTGCACTGCTGCTTCTGTGGATGTATGTGACTTTAATTAGTGAGGTTAAATTAGCAGTATCTGAGAATAGTACCTTTGACTTCTAAAATATATAAAAATCAATTTAATTTGAATTTATATTTTTGGTAATTACTTAAGATACTCAAATTATAGGCTGTATCTGAATTTTTCAACGAACTGGCCTTTTCTATTAAATGCATTGAGGGAATTGAGCTTGGAAATTAAGGAAACATTGTAATTTATGCCAGAGTGAATCACTATGCAGAAAACACAGAATGTGAACATTGGCAAAGGCTTTTGTCAACCGTGTTTACTGACCATCCTGGTAAAATAAAACTAATGTATGCTGTCATAAAAATAATTAAGGTGAGACTTGACAAGCAGTAAAAAAAAAAATAAAATAAAATAAAATAAGTGACAAGGATAAATAGGAGGGGCAAGGACAAAAAGTGTTCAAAGGATGGTGGCCACACCAACCAAGTCTGGCTCAGGTCAGGTTGCATGGGGCAGTGATTCCAATGGGACACGTCTAATGACATGCACACTAGAAACACAGCTTTTGTGAAATTTTACACATTACAAGGAATTTCTCTCTCATCCAGCAAAGTAAATATGAAGAGTCATGAATGTAACATTATTGGGATAACTGTGCATGTACTTTAATTTCAGTACCACAGTATTATTAGCAATAGACCACTTACTACACAACTATGGCAACTTGTTATGGCTGAGAACTTTGCTGTGTGCTATTAAATATTAAAATTTGCATTTTAATGTACTTAATAATCAATTTTGCTGAAATCCATTAACATATTTACTTGCAGATTCTTGGGTTCTATTAGAAACTCTAATTGAGTAATTCTATGAACAGATGTGAGGAATTCAGATTTTTAATAATATGTGTTCTTGATTCTTATCCAAAGCATACAGGGAGAAAATATTTGTGGACAATAAAGGTCATTGAAGGCTTTCAACCATAAGAGTGAATTAGTGACAGTGGTTTTTCAAAAACATGAATCTGGCCAGAGGGCATAAGACAGAATGGATATGAAGAGAATAAGAACAGAGAGAGTAGATAAGAATCTAAGAGTTCAAATAAATGAGAATGAGCACCTGATGTGATAAGGCCTGGCAAGAAAAGAAAAAAAGGGAAGGGTCAGATATGAGCAAAGTGAAGAAGAATGGGTAGGTATTTATTGAACTTTGTGGTATCCACAAAGTTTGTTAGCTTGTTGACACTCCTCCTATAAAAATTGGACTTCCATACACCTAACAACAACAATAACAAATGCCTCTTGAATATGGGCCAGCCTTAGTGAATTGCTTCTAACAACTAGAAACTGGTAGAAGTGACCCTCTATGACTCTTGAAGTAAGGTGGGAAAAGGTGATAGTGCTTCCTCTGGCTCTACTGGGTTATATGACTTTGAAGTCCAGTTACCTTAAGTTCTCCGTGAAGAGAGATGACAAAGATACAAACAGATGCCTGGGGAGCCCTTGCAGTTCTTGCCTCCAGTTGTTTAAATCTTCTCAAACCAAGCATCAGACATGTGACTAAAGAAGACTTTGAGATGACCCCAACTCCAACCACTGTTTAAATGCAACTTAAAGCAAAAACTTAAAGACCTTTAGCAAAAACCACACAACTGAGATGTTTTGGGTTTTCTGAGCCATAGAAATCATTTGTTGTTGTTTGTTGTTATGTGCCGTCGAGTCGGACCCGACCCATAGCGACCCCTCCTTGGGTTTCCGAGGCAGTATCACTACGGAAGTAGATTGCCCCATCTTCCTTCCGAGGAGTGGCTGGTGGGTTTGAACCGCCAGCCTTCTAGAGATTATAAATAATTATCATTGTATTGACAGTCTGGTGGCGCAGTGCCTAAGGCATTTGACTGCTAACCAGAAGGTTGGTGGTTCAAACCCACCCGCTGCTACATGGAAGAAACATGGGGTAATCTACTGTAAAGATTTACCACCTTGAAAACCCAATGGCAGTTGCTATGAGTCAGAACAGACTTGATAGTAGTGAGGTCCCCCCCCCCATTTATCCATTTAGTTTTGGGGTAATTTTTAATGGGGCAATGGTAAGTAATATACATGGCAAAATCAAAGATGATATCTGTAATTTTATCTTTGTACAAAGGGGAAATTGCCTTTCCACTTTACGTTTATATACGTTACAGGACAAGTATAGCTCTCATCAGCTTATAACTTTAGTAATCTTTTTAGTATCATAGCATATTGCAATAAAAAGTAAATGGGTAATCATTCTGTCTAATTCCAATTTCGATGCTTAATTAGTAAATAATTATTAGCAGGCTTCTGAGTCATTAATTCAGGGGAAATATCAACATTTTCTTAGACATTTTGCATGGAAGTGCTAATGCTTAGGAGAAAAAAATTGCTTAATTAAAATTAAATCACTCTCCCTTAGGAGCAAATCAAATTTTTCCCCCTTAGGACCAGCAAATCAAATTATGAGTATGTCAAATTAATTCACTATGCAAGTAGGATGACAGTCCTCTGAAGATTGATTTCCTTTACCTAAGCTTTTTCTTTTAACCACATTTATCTAGCCAAGAATTTTAATATATATTAAATCTCAATACTGAACTCTATTTTTAGACTCCATTTAAATGACAAAACTGAGATTATATTGGAATTTCTGGAGAAAAATTACAATTAGAGAAAGAAAAAAGTTAGCAAATAGTCCTATCTGCTCAGGCAGGTCCCACCCTACCCTCTTTTATCCCAAAATGCATGACAGATGGTGTTCACAAGGGCACAATGCCTGAAGCCATTTCTCTCTTACTCAAGAAAGCTGAAGGGATGCAGTTGAGAGTGAGTGTCATTATTATAGGGATAATCTCTTATCAGTAAATTTGTTTAAAATAAATATAACTCAATTTGAAGCCTTAGGACCACAGTCTCATGGGACAACTCAGTCAACTGACATAATATAGATGGCAGTTTTTGTTCCACATCCTAATTTGGTGAGTAGCGTCTAGAGTCTTAAAAGCTCATGAGCAACTATCTAAGGTACAGCTATTGGTCTCATCTCATTTGGAGCAAAAGAGAAGAAGGAAACCAAAGACTCAGAGAAGAAAGTAGTCTACAGGACTAACAGTCTACAACAGCCATGGCCTCACCTACCCAGAGACCAGAACTAGATGATGCCTGGCTACCACTAATGACTGTTCTGATCAGGCCAAAATAGATGGATCCTGACAGAAAGGGAGAAAAATGTGGAACAGAACTCAAATTCTTAGAAAGTCCAGGCTTACCAGAACAGACTAGAGGAGTCCCTGACAATTTACCCTGAGGTACACCATAAAACTTGAAACGAAACTGCCCCCTGAGGGCACCTTTAAGCTAAATAACAAATTGACTCATAAAATAAATACTGCCAGTGAGTATTTTCCACCTTTTAAAAAATCATCTATATAAGACCAAATGGTCAACAATTATTCTAAAGCAAAAATGAAAGTATAAGAGAATAGGGAAACCAGATTACTGGAAGCAAAATATCCAGACGGGAATTAATGAGAAAGTAAAACATTCTGAAAAATGTAACCAGTGTCTGTAAACTGTCTTTTTTTTTTTTTTTTTTTTCAGGTAAAGTAGTATTGTTTTGTTTTTTGGATATACATATAGATGTATACACATACAGCAATAATACAAAAATGTGGACTGGATTGTTATTCATTAAACTACTGTGAGCTGCATGTGGACAAGGAAAAAAATGATTCTATGAATGATAACAACAAAACAACAAATGAAACCTGTGGATTCATTTAACTTCATTAGTACAAAATCACATCATCTGCCAATAATGGCATATTTATTTCCATACATATCCTTTTTGTTTTTCCACTACATTGGCTGAGAAATAAATCACAGTAGTAAGGGGTGGCATCATTGTCTACACTTTCCAGATCCCATTAAGTACGATATTTGCTAATACACATTATGAATTTCTATTGTATTTTATTCTACTTGCTCTGAAGGTTTTTTTTTTTGGAAACTTTTTACTGTGGTTTGGATGAAAGTTTACAGAGCAAATTAGTTTTCCATTCAACAATTCATACACATTTTGTTTCATGACATTGGTTGCAATCCCCGCAATATAACAAACAGCATTCTTCCCACTTCTTCCCTGTGTTCCCTGTTTCCATTTGTCCTTTCCTATTGCTGGTAGCATAGTGGCTAAGACACTTGCCTGCTAACCAGAAAGCTGGTGGTTCAAACCCACCAGCCACTCCTCGGAAGGAAGGTTGGGCAATCCTACTTCCGTAGTGATACCGCCTCGGAAACCCAAGGAGGGGTCACTATGAGTCGGGTTTGACTCGAGGGCACATAACAACAACAACAACAACATTGCTTCCTGCCTTCTGAACCTTGTTTTTGGGCAAACGCTGCCCTTTGGGTCTCATATGCATGATTATTCTAAGGAGTTTATTCCTCCCTGGTGTTGTTGTTTCCTTTATAGGCCTACTGTTTTGCTGAAAGATGATCTATGGCAGTGAGATCAGTCCTAGGCTTGAAGGGTGTCTAGGCCATAGTCTGTAGGGTTCCACCAGTCTATATCACACCGGTAATTAGGTCCCTTTTTTTTTTAAGATTTTGAGTTTTGTTCCACATTTTGCTCCCAATCCACCCAGGACCTTCTGTTGTGATCACAACTGGAGCTGTCAATAGTGATAGCTGGGCACCATCTAGTTCTTCCAGTCTCAGGGTAGTGCAGGATGAGGTTCATGTGGTCTATTACTCCTGTGGACTAGTTGTTTCCTTGAGTCTTTGGTTTTCTTCACTTTTTTTGCTCCAAATGAGCAGAGACCAATAGTTGTGCATTAGACAGCCACTTACAAGCTTTTAAGAGCCCAGTTGCTACTCACCAAACTAGGATATAGAACATTGTCATTGTGGACTATGTTATGTCAATTTGATGTTAGTGTCCCCCAAGATTATGATCCTAAGTTCCCAAGCCCAGTGACTCATTCCCTTAAGGTGTCTGGTTATGGCTAAGAAGTTTTCATAACTTTGTCCCTTGTATGTTCTACTATATACATAGATATATCTGCAGCAGCATTTGTAAATACATATGTGGAAATATCTTCTGCCACACCTATATGTATATTTGTAGATATAGTCTCATTCACCTTCACACACCTGTTCAGTTTGCATGTCTATCTATGTATTCATTTATAAATTATTGTTATTACTGTAATACCAGGATTATGTATGTTACGTTGTGGTTGTTGTTAGGTGCCATTGAGTCTTTTCCAACTTACAGCGACCCCATGCACAGCAGAATGAAACACTGCCCAATCCTATGCCAGCTCCATGATCCTTGCTATACTTGAGTCCACCATGGCAGCCACCACGTCAATCCATCTCGTTGAAGGCCTTCCCCTCTTTCATCGACCCTCCACCTTACCAAGCATGACATCCTTCTCCAGGGAATGGTCCCTTCTGATAAAATGACCAGAATAGGTGAGATGAAGCCTGGCCATTCTCACTTCCAAGGAACATTTCGGGTACACTTCCTCCAGGACAGATCTGTTAGTTCTTTGAGCAGTTCATGGTACTTTTAGCATTCTTTGCAAGCACCACAACTCAGAAGCATCAACTCTTCTTCGGTCTTCCTTATTCACTGTTCAGCTCTCACATGCATACAAGGTGATTGGAAATATCATGGCTCGTGTCAGGTGCACCTTAGTCCTCAAGGAGACATCCTTGCTCCTCAGCACTTGAAACAGTTCCTTCGCGGTTGACCTTCCCTGTGCTACACGTCATCTAATGTCCTGACTGCTGCTTCCATTGGCATCGATTGTAGAACCAAGCAAC
>NW_006921751.1:5346630-5354468 GCF_000298275.1 Orycteropus afer afer
TTCCTTGTAGATATATGGTTATTATCCTATCACTGACAGGACTGTACTTCAGGACAGATCTTGAAACATACTTTGTAATGATGAATGCCATGCCATTCCTCTTCAAACTGTCATTCCTGGCATAGTAGATCATATGGTTGTCTGATTCAAAATGGCCAAAATCCATCCATTTGAGCTCACTAATGCTGAGGATATCAGTATTTATGCATTCCATTTCATTTTTGACAACTTCCAATTTTCATTCATACTTCGTACATTCCATGTTCCGATGATTAATGGATGTCTGTGGCTGTTTCTCTTCAATTTGAGTGGTGCCATATCAGCAAATGGAGGTTTCAAAAGCTTTACCTTATCCATATGAGTAAGGCTGGGTTACTCTGATGATGCAGCTCAAAATGCATGTTATAGTATTTTCTTTTGTTATCTTTCACTCTTAGGCACTTCCCAGAGTCTTCCTTTGCCTTGGTTATATAGTGCTGACCTCCTTTGTATATTGTATACTACCTTTCCCTTCACCCAAGTTAATGCATGTCTACTCTCTAGTTAGTATTTTTCCCTCCCTTCCTTTCCCATACTGGTAACTATCAAAGAATTTTTTTTTTTTTTCTGTGTGTAAACTTTTGCTTGACTTTTTATAATAATGATCTTTATAATAATAGAACTGTGTCATAGGGTTTTCAAGGCTTTGACTTTTTGGAAGGAGTTTCCCAAGCCTGGCTCCCACCACAACTCTGGGTAGGTTTAATCTGCCAACCTTTCAGCTAGTAGACAGTGCTTAACTGTTTACACCACCTAGGGACTCCTTCCCCACCTGAGGACACTCTAAATAAACTACAGCCAAGTAAAAATACTTAGTTCCTACTATCATTAAGCACCAGTACTTTGACAATGAACATTAAATATGATTTAAAACTATGACTAGCACACCACGGAAAATAAAAAGCACTATGGTGGAGAACTGCTGCTTGACACAGAATTTGAATTTGCAGCATTACTTTTAGTTATTGCCCCACTGATCTCTGAGTGACTATGTATCAAACATATTTAATGCTCTAGTCCAGGATTCAGAAGTAGGTACACCCACAGAGATTCCTCAACATGGTGAACTGGGGGCAAGGACAGGTATTAGACTTTCTGTTTAAATTTCTTTTTTAACTTCACAAAGAGGAGAAATTAAGTTTCATGGATGTTTAAGACATAAACTGACACTGTGGCCCTCACTATTTGAGACTGTCTTGTGTCCCTTGCATTGGATCCTTGGGAAGTATTTTTTATGGCAAAACAGTATTTAAAATATCACTATAAATTTAGTTTAGTTTTAAATCAAATCTTTGAACCTTCCTTCATAAAGTGTAAAACCAAAATATGGTTAAAATTTTAAATCATATTATGCCTAAAATATGTTAGAGAAGAAATTTTTTTTTTACTAAAATATTAGTTATTTCACCTTTCACTTTCTCAAAATTTCTTTGTTTTTGTGTTTGTGTGTGTTGTCATTTTGTTGTTTAACTTATTTTCACAATCTCTGAGTTAAATTAGTAGCTAAACCAGCTGCTGTTGAATTGATATCAACACATGGTGACCTTGTGTACCAAGTAGAACTGCTCCATAGGGTTTTGGTGACTGTGACTTTCTGGAAGCAGATTGCCTGGCCTTTCTTCCAAGGGTTCTAACCTTCAGCCTTTCAGTTAGCAGCCAAGTACTTAATTATTTGTGCCACCCAGGTACTCCTATGTGTATGTGTATGTTATAACTTACATTGTAATGTATAGTAGAGGTTCAAGCTGATGATATGCATGATCATAAAAAATATGGAAGACAATATCCAAGATGCATCAATTAAAAAAAGCAAAAGGGTTTGGGGATAGAATCTACAGACAGACAGTCCCTGAGTTATAAACTAGATCTGTTCCTAGCATATCTTTAAGTCAAATTTGTAGGTGAGTTGGAACAAGTGCATATGGTTCTGACTTAGTCTTACTTTAGTGCAAAAGTAGGAACCCCTGGTGGCATAGTGGTTGAGCATTCAGCTGTAAACTACAAGGTTGGCAGTATGAACCCCCAAGCCACTCAATGGTAGAAAGATGTGGCAATCTGCTTCCATAGAGATTTATAGCCTTGCAAACTCCATGGGGCAGTTCTACTCTGTCCTAAAGGGTTACTATAAGTCAGAATTGTCTTACTAGCAGTAGGCTTTGATAGGGTTAGTGCAAGAAAAGGCTCAAAACCTTTTCAATGATTTAAAAGCTGCACATGCAGGAAGTGAAGTTGATTGTAATGAAGAATTTATTGTGAGTAGGGGTTGGTTCGGGAGAACTAGTGGCACATTAATTAAAGCACTCAGCTGCTAACTGAAAGGTCAGAAGTCTGAACCTATGAGCAGCTCCACAGGAGAAAGATGTGGCAGTCTGCTTCCATAAAGATTTACAGCCTTGGAAAACCTGTAGGGCAGTTCTTCTCTGTCCTATAGGGTCTCTGGATTTGGTTTTAGTGGGCAGGGCTTGGTTCAGTCTTTTCAAAGTGAGGGCAAATTTATTTAATATTAAACAGCAAGTTTGAGTTGTCTCCCCTAAGTCAGACATTTAAATATTTCCTTATACAAAATATTTCTGGCAGGATACATAAGAAGATGGTAACACTGCTTGTCTCCACAAAGGAACTGGGAGGAACGTGAGTAGGAGAGTTCTCACTACATGTCATTTTATAGCCTTACAATGTTCAACTATATACATGTATTCTCTATTAAAAAGTTAAATTACAAAAACAAAGTATGGCAACTACAAAGTAAACATTATTTGTACGTATCTTCTACTATGTACTAAATTTTCCTTCTATGCTTACAAATATTTATTCACCCTTGTATTTCCAGCACAAAGAGCAATATCATGCACCTTAGTAGTAGCTCAGTAAATATCTGTTGTTAAGTGAAACTTCTCAGAGGAATAAAGATGTGAAAAGCTCTAATTTGAGGGAAATTTCTTCTTCTGCGATAATTATGTGATTTCATAACCAGAAGGTTTCAAAGCTCCCAGTTGTTCTTCCTTAATCACATTATCCTCCTGATAGAATTAAATATTCTCTTTAAAATGAAATTAACACTATCCAATTTACTGTATTTGTATCCTTTGTACTTTTAATGGGAGCTCTGGTGGTGCACTGTGTAAGGAATTTGACTGCTAACCAGAAGGCTGGCAGTTCAAACCCACCAGCCACTCCTAAGAAGGAAGACTGAGGAATCCACTTCCATAGATACTGCCTTGGAAACCCAAGGGAGGGGTTGCTATGAGTCACAAATGACTCCATGGCATTGTTTGTTTCATTTAGTATTAGTAGATAATTTCAGGTTACAAAGTAATAATGCAACATTTATAGCTAGAAAATATTCTGAAATATTAATCTATGTTTTTATGCCTGGGTTCAAATTTCACCTCTATCTCTTGCTAGTTGCAATTTTGAGCAGACTCCTGAATCTCTGTAAATTTTGCCTCCATTTCCTCACGTGTACTACTGGGGACAATAGTTTTATTTATAGTATAAGATTGTTTTGTGGATTAATGTGTATAATATGTTCAGAACAATGTCTGGTGCATAGTAAATTCTCAATATATGGCCAACATTTTTATTACTATGATAGTTATTAATTTATTGTTATTTTCCCTTTATTTCTTCTGTGTGGGGACTGCATGCACTGGACAGCACCTACCCTGTCTCCTTCCATGGGTTTGTTTTGAAACTCTGAGTTATGCCACCTGTAACTTCAAATGTACAGCATGAAATTGATTCAGCTGTGGAAAGAGATGATAGAGAAGCTCAGTATCATCAGTCAGAATGAGGCCAGGGGAACACTGTGGAATAGACCATCAATTGCTCATATGCAAGTTCAAGCTGAAGATGAAGAAAATTACAAGTCCACAAGTGCCAAAGTATGACCTGGAGTATATCCTACCTAAATTTAGAAATTTTCTCAAGAACAGATTTGATGCATTGAATGCTAACGACTGAAGACCAGATGGGTTGTGGGATGACATAAAGGCCATCATACATGAAGAAAACAAAAGGTCATTAAAATGAGAGGAAAGAAACAGAAGTCCAAAATGGATGTCAGAAGATACTGTGTGAAACTTGCTCCTGAACAGAGAATTGCAAAAGCCAGTGGAAGAAATAATGAAGTAAAAGAACTGAATAGAAACTTTCAAAAGGTGGCTCAAGGTGGCTCAAGAAGACAAAGTAAAGTATTATAATGAAATGTACAAAGACCTACAGTTAGAAAACCAAAAGGGAAGAACACACTCGGCATTTCTCAAGCTGAAAGAACTGAAGAAAAACCTAAGCCTCAAGTTGTATTATTAAAGGGTTCTATGGGCAAAATATTGAATGACAAGATGGCGGAATATATAGACAAGCTACACAGACCAGCTTCAACAAAGAAAACAAACTAACTGACACAGATACAGCAGATAATCCTGGAGCCCTGAGCTTGGAAAGGAAGGATACAGAAGTGGACTAAATACCAACTAGTAGAAGAACCTGAACCTGAGTGAATAAGGAGACAAATGGAGCTACAAACTGTCAGCGATTCTGACATGGAGATCCAGCATGGAGAGCTTAAATATTTCCAAGTGGTGTTAGCACCTAAGGGCTAACCTAAAAATCAGCCCTGCTCACCAAGGGCTGCATGGACAACTGCACTGGTGGCTGATGACTAAAAGGGAAACAGCATAGTAGCAGAGAAACTGAGCTGTGGACTTTTGGCTGTCCAGAGAGCACAGCCATTTTGAATATTTACGAATGGTGCAGCCATTTTGGATATTTAAAGTGGCAGCATTCCCATTCTGATCCCAGGGCCCTAACAATAGGCTCCACTTGTCAAGGATAGCATGGGCAACCACACTGAAGGCTGACAACTGGAAAGGTTCAATATACCCCTTGTTACTCTAGTACCCAACATCCTCTTTGTGAACAGAGGTGCAGTCATCCCACACCTCCATACACCTTCTGGACCAGCAGGAATTCCATCCCAGTCTGTGTGCTCCAATGGAGCCTGGGTGCCCTGCCCCATCCTACCCCCAATTTGCTTTGTTTTTAAAGTCTTTTTTTCTTCTTCCTTTTAATTTTTATTTATGGATTAAGCACATGACTAAAGAGATGGAAAGTTGCAGACTGGATAAGAAAACAACCCATCAATATGTTGTCTACAAGAGACATATCTTGGAGAAAAAGACAAAAAAAAAAATATCAAAGGTTGGAAAAAGATATATCAAGCAAATGGCAATCAAAAAAGAGCAAGAGTGCAACCCTGAGACCAGAAGAACTAGATGGCTCCTGGCTGCCAATGCCAACTGCCTGGAAAAAGATCAAAACTGGAGATCCCATATAGACTGGGAGGAAAAATGTGGAACAAAATTCAAAAACACAAAAATGATCAGAATTACTGGTCAGATAGAGACTGGTGGAACCCCGAGACTATGGTCTTGGGTTACCCTTTGGGCCTAGAAGTGGACTCACTTCCATGGATTGGCTCTCAGTCCAACAGTAGAAAGACCTACATGCAGAACACCTGCCCCAAGGCAATGCAGCCACTTACTCTAGGGAGATTCACCCCCCTTAGATTACTCAGCCATAAGACTCCAGAAGGGCAGCATTCACATAGAAGGAAAGCTGGACAGACAGGAATGCGTAGATAAAAGGGCAAAGGGAGAGAGTAATCACAGGGAAGGGAGGGGAGGAGAGATTTTTATGGCTGAGAATGGTAATCAGGGCCATGAAATCAGATGTTGATTTGTCAAAAGCATGAACTGTTGAATGTAAATCAAATTTGCTTTGTAAATTTGCACTCAAAGCACACACACACACACAAAATATCTCTATATGTTCCCAGTCACTAACACTTCTCAGGGTAACTACTCTCCTAACTTCTAACTCCATAAATATAGTTTGCCTGTTTGTTTTTTCTAATTGTATGGGGGGAAAAGAAAACAGCAGGAGTGGCAATATTAATTTCTGATAAAACTGACTTTAAGACAAAATCCACCATAAGAGACAAGGAAGGACATTATATAATGATTAAAGGATTGATTGAACAAGAGTACATAACCATAGTGAATATCTACGTGCCCAATGAAAGAACCCCAAAATACAGAAATCAGACTTTTACAGAATTGAAAAGACAAATAGATGACTCCACAGTAATAGTAAGAGACTTTAATACACCACTTCCAATGAAAGAACAACTGGAGAGAAACTCAACAAAGATGCAGAAGTATACAATATAATTGTGGTAGTTAAAGTGGTGTGTCAATTTGGCTGGGCCTGGTTGAGTGGTGAGGCAGCTGGATGTAGTTATTACCCATGGTAAGATTGCTAATTCACTCCATGGTGGACTCTACTGGAGCAGCTGAGTAGCTACTTTAGGGATGTGGTCTGCTTTCAGTATATAAGAAGCAACTTTGAGGAAGGTCTCTAACTTTTTGGCATACCTTGCATGTAGCCAAGTCATTGTTGAGCAGCCTGCCATGATCTGCTGACCTTGGGGGACTTTTTCTGGACTTGAATTAGTGGCCAGCTATGTTGTTTTGTAATATTGGGACTGTGCCTTTTTACTTGTCAACTGGGTTTGTCAGCCTCAGCAGCTGGCAGCTGACTGAGTGAGGAGATGCATCCAGCTCCAGTGGGCTGGAAGCAGGAGGCAGAACTGAAGCCCAAGGTTGAGGAGCTTTCACCCAGCCCCAAGAGCCTGGTACTTTGAACTCAGACTTCTAGCCTCCAAAGACTGTAAGAATAATCTCCTGTTTGATAAAGCTATCCCATTTGTGGTATTTTTTTTGTTAGAGCAACACTAGTTAACCAAAACAACAATCGACCAACTTGACCTTATAGATACCTACAGATCACTTCATCATATAAAAGCAAAATATACATTCTTTTCCAGTGCATATGGAACAACCTCCAGATAGACAATATGATAGGTCACAAAGCAAGACTTAATAAATTTAAAAATATTGAAATACCGCAAAACATCACCTCAGATCACAATGCTATAAAATTAGAAATCAACAATAGGAAGATCAATAGAAAAAGAACAAACACATGGAAACTGAATAACATGGAGCTCTGGTGGTGTAGTGCCTAAGGCATTTGACTGCTCACCAGAAGGCCGGTGGTTCAAACCCAGCCACTCCTCGGCAGGAAGATTGGGCAATCTACTTCCATAGAGATACTGCCTCGGAAATCTAAGGAGGGGTCACTATGAGTCGGAAATGACTTAATGGCAGGAGTTTGGTTTTTTGGAATAGAAGAAATAAAAAAATGAAATTAAAAAATTCCTTGAATCAAATGAGAATGAAAAGACAACATACCAAAATCTTCGGGACACGAACAAATGCTATGATCAGAGGCCAATTTATAGCAATAGATGCAGACATCAAAAAAGAAGAAAGAGCCAAAATCAATACCTTAGCACAATATTGCCAACAGTTAGAAAAAGAGAAGCAAAAAAAGCCCATAGTCCCCAAAAGAAAAAATAAAGATTCTAGCAGAAATGAATGAAACAGAAAATAGAAACAGAGAGAAAATCAATAAGACTACAAGTTGGTTTTTTGAAAAGATTAATAAAATTGACAAACCTCTGGCAAACTTAGCAAAGGAAAAGGAGGAGAGAATAAAATAACATAAGAAATGAATTGGGTGACATCACAACAGAACCAACTGAAATAAAAAGGATAATATCAGGATACTATGAAGAGCTGTACTCCAACAAATTTGAAAATCTAGAAGAAATGGACAGATTTCTAGAAACACACTACTTACCTAAACTAACACAGACTGAGGTGGAAAATTTG
>NW_006921751.1:5355508-5385918 GCF_000298275.1 Orycteropus afer afer
GTCAATTCTACCCAAAGCAATCTATACTTTCAATGCAATCCCAATCCAGATCCCATCAACACTCTTTAAGGATATGGAAAAACCAATCACTAATTTTATATGTAAAGGAAAGAGACCTCGAATAAGCAAGCATTATTGAAGAATAACAAAGTAGATCTCACACTTCCAGATCTCAAAATCTGCGATATAGCACAGTAGTCAAAACAGCCTGATGTTGGTACAATGACAAACACATAGACCAGTGGAATAAAATTGAGAAGAACCCAGAAGTAGATCCATTAAATGGGGGAAGAGATAGTCTCTTTAACAAATGGTGCTGGAAAAACTGGTTATCCATTTGCAGAAAAATGAAACAAGATCCATACCTTACACCATACACAAAAACTAACTCCAGATGGATCAAAGACTTAAATGTGAAACCTAAAACTATAAAGGACATCAAATGAAAAATAGGGGCAAATTTAGGGACCCTAATTTATAGCATAAATAGACTATTAAGCATAACCCAAAATGCACAAACAGCAGGAGATAACCTAGATGAGTGTGGACTTCTAAAACTTAAATTTTTATGTGCTTTAGAAGACTTCTCCAAAAGAGTAAAAAGAGAACCTACAGAGTGGGAAAAAAAATATTCAGCAATGACATATCTGATAAGAGATTTATCTCTAAAATTTATAGAAAACTTCAAAACCTCAACAACAAAAAGACAAACAATCCAATTGAAAAATGAGCAGAAGACACGAATAGACACTTCACCAAAGAAGATATTCAGGTGGCCAACAAACACATGAAGAAATGTGCACAATCATTAGCCATTTGAGAGATGCAAATCAAAACAACAATGAGTCATCATCTCACGCCAGCACTAGTAGCAAAGTTCAACACGACAGAAAATAACAAATGCTGGCAAGGATGTGGAGAGATTGAAACTTTTGGTACATTGTCCTGCCACTCACCCAAATCAATACTTGTCACTACCTATCTAAGAGTGTACCCTCCTGTTCTGATTACCTAGTGCTGCTCTGACAATGTACCAAAAGTGAGTGATGAACACGGTGGCATTGAGGAAGAGGAAGACAGAGGTACATGGGAGGTAGTGACAACAAAGATGAACCTTTTTGCATGTACAGTACGGTGTTGTTACTGATTGCAATCACTGATCTACAGGTGGATAGATGAGTGGACAGGCTAAATGATCAGGTATGTCCAGGCAGCAGAGAGCATCCCCATGACTATGAATAGAGTTGGCATATGATATTTCTACAAGCGTGTTTGTATGTGCTGTAAGAATGTCTGGGTGTATAGTAGAGCTGACAAGAGACAAGGTTGTGGTGGCTTCTTGGCCACAGCCTGCTACTCTGAGGGAACAATGAGTTGGACCTGTGGGCTCCAGACCATGGTCACAAGGGGCATCAAGCTCAATTGGCATAACATGCTACACAAAAACCTTGTTCTACATCCTACTTTGGTGAGTAATGATTGGGATGTTAAAAGCTTGCAAACAGTCATCAAGATGCAACGATGGGTATCTCCTCATCCAGAGCAAGAATAATGAAGAAAAGCAAAGACACACATTAGTCCAAGGGGACTAATGTGATCCTCAGCCTATATGACCATGAGACCAGAAGAATTAGATGGTACCCGGCTACCACCATCAACCATTTGAAGGTATAATAGTGCAGGAGATCCTGGGAGAACAATATGGAACAAAACTCAAAATCATTAAAAAAAAAAAAAAACAGATTTGCTGGTCTGATAGAGCCTGGTGAGACCCCTGAGACTATGGCCCCTGGCTACCCTTCAGGTCTGGAACTGAACTCACTCCTGTGGCTTCCAGCCAAACAACAGACAGGCATATGGGGTGAACATTTTTACATCAGGTTGATACACTCCTTGTAGTAATCAATCGTGGGAGAACAGAAGGGCAGGGTTTGTGCAGGGAGATAGCTCAGGGGATGGGAGTACATGGGAGGGAATGACACAGGGAAGAGATAACTATAGGGAGGAAGTGAGAAGAGAACTGTTACATTGTGGGGAATTGCAGCCAATATCATAAAACAAAATGTATAGGAAGTGCTGTATGGAAGTGAATTTGCTCTATAAACTTTCACCCAAATCGCAATTGGGGAAAAAAAAAAAAGAATGACAAAAGAAGCCTCAAAAGAAGATGGAAGGAATACAGAGTCACTATACTCATTAATATTTTCCACCTGTGCCAAGAAACTGTCTAAAAGCTAGACATTATTTGTCTATGCCAAAAATTTTGGAAGACAGCTACCTCGCCAACTAGAAGAGATAGATATTTCTGACCATTCAAAATAATAGTGATCCAACTGAATGTGGAAATAAGCAAACTATATCATTAATATCACATGCAAGTAAAGATTTTCTGAAGATAATTTAAAAATGTTTGCAGCGTTACATTAACAGGGAACTGACAGAAATTCAAGCTGGATTCATTAGAGGACATGGAAGGACATTACTACTGATGTCAGATGGATCTTTGTTGAAAGAAAACAATACCAGAAAGATATTTACCAGTGCTTTACAGACTATGCAAAGGCATTTGACTATGTGGATCATAGCAAATTATGTTATGAAATTGTGAAGACCAGAAATTCCAGAACACTTAATCGTGCTCATAAGGAACCTCTACATAGGCCAAGAGGCAATTGTTCGAACAGAACAAGGGGATACAGAATGGTTTAAAATCAGAAGAAGTGTGTGTCAGGGTTGTACCCTTTCACTGTATGTATTCAATCTGTATGCTAAGCAAATAATCTCAGAAGATGGACTATATGGAAGAGAATGCAGCAACAGGATTGGAGGAAGACTCATCAATAACCTGGGATATGTAGATGATACAACCTTGCTTACTCAGAGTGAAGAGGGCTTGAAGCACTTATAAAGATCACACACTACAGTCTTCAGTATGAATTACAACTCAACATAAAACAAAACAAAACAAAAAATCCTCACAACTAGACCAAAAAGCAACATCATGAAAACTGGAGGAAAATATTGAAGTTGTCAAGTATTTCATTTTACTTGCATCCACAGTCAACACCCATGGAAGCAGCAGTCAAGAAATTAAATGACATATTGCACTGGGCAATCTGCTGCAAAAGATCTCTTTAAAGTGTCAAAAAGCAAATATGTCACTTTAATGACTAAGGTGCTCCTGACACTCACCATTTTCAATTGTCTCTTACGCATGTGAAAGCTGGACAATAAGTAAGGAAGACTGAAGAATTGTTGCATTTGAATCAGGTGTTGGTGAAAAATATCGAATATACCACAGACTGACAGAAGAACAAACAAATCTATGTTGGAAGAAGTACAACCAGTAAGCCCATTACAAGTGATGATGGCAAGACTTTGTCTCACTTATGCTGGACATGTGATCAGGAGGGACCAGTCCCTAGAGAAGGATATCATGCTTGGTAAAGGGTCAGTGAAAAAGAGGAAGACCCTCAATGAGATGGATTGACACAGTGGCTACAACAATGGGCTGAAGCATAGCAACCATTGTGAGGACGGTGCTAGACCAGCCAGTGTTTCACTCTATTGTACGTAGGGTCACTATGATTCAGATCTGATTAGATGGCACCTAACAACAGCAACTTCAAACAATCTGTTATTAATCTTTCTTGCTTCAGGAGCAGGAAGGGATAGGAGGATGAGGGAGACAGGGTATGGTAATTAACAGATTTCTAAGTGTTTGTTGTTTAGCAGTATGAATGTCTCAGGGCTGACAGAATCACTTGAGTGGTTTCCAGACATTTTAAGCAGTAGAAAACATTCCTCAAGTGTTGGGGTGGTAGTTAAGGTTGTGTGTCAACTTGGCTGGGCCTGGTTTTGAGTGGCTGGGCAGCTGGAGGTAGTTATTCCCCATGGTGAGATTGGCAATCAACTCCAGTAGAATTTACTGTGAGCAGCTAAGCAGCTGCCTTAGCGATGTGGTCTGCCTCCAGTATGTAAGAAGCTTTGAGAAAGGTTTCTAGCTTCTTGGAACACCTGGATACTGCATTTGGCTGAGTCACCAGTGGTCTGCCATGTTGTCTGCCAATCTTAGGACTGACTAGTGGCCTCCTTAATTATCTTGGGACCATGCCTCTTTATTTGTAGACCTTGGGTTTGTCAGCTTCAGCAGTCAGCAGCTGCCTGAGTTAAAAAATGCCTCCAGCTCCAGTGGGCTGGGAGCAAAAGGCAGAGCTGAAGCCCAAAGTTGAGGCACCTTAAACCAACCCCTAGAGCTGGCACTTTGAACTCAGGCTTCTAGCCTCCTCAACTGTAAGAGACTAAGCTCCTGTTTACTCAAGCAATCCACTTGTGGTATTTTCTTTTACAGAAGCACTAGAGGACCAAAACAGCTGGAATCTCAGAACACCAAATAAATAAAAGCAGAGTGGTTAGGGCAATCCTAATATCTCAGGTGGTCTCAAAGGGCTCCATCAAACAATTTGTAAATAGCCCTTAGAAGGAACTTATCCTTTGTCTTCAGGAGCTCTGACAAAAGGCTCTAACAAAAGATTTTATGAGGACACTTACCCTTTATAAATTGATGGAGTGTTATCTTTGACATGTTTAGGTATCTAATCACCCAGTCTAATTACAATAACCAGTCCTTTTGTTAAATGTTTATCATGAGACATGGTCTGTGCTAAGAACTATAGGTATATTTCTTCATTTATTTGTCACAATGATGCTGTGAGGTTTTATTATCATATTCTACATAGGAAGATACTAAAGCCTCAAGAAGATTACAAACTGGCCAGCAATACTTATGTTGTTGTTGTTGTTATGTGCCGTGGAGTCGGACTCAACTCATAGCGATCCCTCCTTGGGTTTCCGAGGCAGTATCACTATGGAAGTAGATTGCCCAATTTTCCTTCCGAGCAATGCAATATATATTTTAAACAATCCAAAGCCAGTGTTCTATGCTGACATTGTAACCAACTCCATTGATTTCTCTGAGGATTTGGGAAACTGAATTCAAGCTCTTTCTTCTTAAGCAGTTGCTTGAATCCTTTATTTGTCTGGATATCATGACACTTATATTTGCTTGTCACTTCAAATCACCCAACATTTAATAGTCCTAAAAATAATAAAGGAGCAAGCTAAATTGTCTGGGCAGGTGTGAAGGTCATGAGGGTGGTAGTGGTGAAAAGAGAAAAAGAAAGAAAGGAAATTTACCACATGAATAAGCATCTCTGCCCTCAGGAAAACAGGGAGGGAGGCAGACAGACATACTCACCAATACAAACAATAATTCTACAAAGATCAATTGAGCACTAAGAAGAACTAGTTTGGGGGGGCGGGAAGCAGCTCATTCATAATAATAGCAAATCTATAACCTACAAATAAAGCTAACAAAAAAATACATAAAACTTTTATATGGAAAACTATAAAACTTTACTTACTGAAAAACATAAAACCAGTTCTGAATAAATGGAGCAATATGGCAATGTTTATAGATGGGACAATGTTAGTTCTCTAAAGAGGAATCTATAAATTCAATGAAATTTTAGTATAATTCTCAAAAGTTTTTTTCACATGGGTCTGATAAGCTGATTGTAAAATTCATGAAGAAGAGTAAATGTAGAATAGCCACTTTTAAGAGGAAGGGGAGGGCACCTTTGAACATAAAGATATAATTTAGAACTCTTTATTTGAAACTGTGGTATTGGTGCAGAATTATATGAAGAAAAAACACTGATTAGAAAAAACTTTAGTAAACCCATGTTTACACAGGAATTTGATATATGATATGTTATTTCAATAACAAAAATATTTACTAGGCAATAAATGATTGTTGGACCACTGGATATATTTTCCAACTCGATTTAAAAGAAAAAATAAAATTCTATCTCTACACAAAAAAATAGTTCAGACAAAATAAATATATGAACCTCCCATAAAACCTAATTAGGAAAAATATACCCACTGCCGTTGAGTTGATGCCAACTAGTGACCGTCATTGGGGTTCCAAGGCTATAAATCTTTATGGAGGTAGTTTGCCTCATCTTTCTCCTGTGGAGCAGCTGGTGGGTTTGAACTGCTGACCTTCTGGTTAGCAGCCAAATGTCTTACAGTAAAAATATAGTAGAGTATTTTTATAAACCAAAAAGAACACTTTCCTAAGACTCAAATCCAAAAGCCTAAGGGAAAATACTGATAAATTTACCATACCAAATTTACAAGTTGTTTAGGACAAAAGATATTTTAAACATGGTTGAGAAAAATACAAATGGAAAAAAATATTTTCTAGATATATAACAAATGATTAGTATTCAGAATAGGCAAATAAATAAGAAAAACACAAACAATGCAATAGAAAAAAAAGGCCAAAGTTACATTCAGGTAATTCTCAAATAAGGAAATATAGTAGCTAAAGGTTTTTAAAATGTTTTAGCTCACTAATAATTAAATTAAAATAGTAATAAAACAGGATTTCTAATCTATCAGAGAATATAAAATTAAAAGGTTTAAAATTAACTGTCAGCAAAATATGTTGTTGTTGTTGTGTTGTTAGATGCCATCAAGTCAGCACTGACTCAGAGCGACCTTATGTACAACAGTGTGAAACACTGCCCGGTGGTCAGTGATCCTCACAATCCTTGCTGTACCTGAGGCCCGTTGGTGCAGCTACTGTGTCAATTCATGTCATTGGGAGTCCTCACCTTTCTCGCTGACCCTCCATGTTACCAAGCATGATATCCTTCTCCAGGGAATGGTCCCTTCTGATAACATGATGAAAGTAGTTGAGATGAAGTCTGACCATTCTCACTACCAAGGCGCATTCCAGCTGCACTTTCTCCCGGATAATTTGATTGTTCTTCTGGTAGTCCATGGTACTTTCAGTATTCTTTGCCAATGCCACAACTCAAAAGCTTCATGTCTTCCTTGATCTTCCTTATTCACTGTCCAGCTTTCACATGCATAGAAGGCTACTGAAAATACCATGGCTTGAGTTAGGCACAAATTAGTCTTCAAAAAGACATCTTTGCCTTCAGCACTTTAAAGAGGTCTTTTGCAACAGATCTGCCCAGTGCAATACTACATCTAATTTCTTGACTGCTGCTTCCATTGGTGTCAATTGTGGATCCAAGTAATATGAAATCTTTGACAACTTCAATCTTTTCTCCATTTATCATGATGCTGCTTATTGGTCCAGTTGTGAGGATTTTCATTTTCTTTATATTGAGGTATAATCTATACTGCAGACTGTAGTATTTAATCTTCATATTCCTCAAGTTGCAATTTTGAAGGATTCTCTGGGCAGTATCCACCACTCATCTGTCAGTTTGTCATACTGTGGTGGCTTGCGTGTTTCTATGAGGCTGGAGGCTATGTCACCAGTATTTCAAATACCACCTACAGTGGATAAGTTTCAGCAGAGCTTTCAGACTAAGATGGACCTTTCAGAAGAAGAAAGGGGCCATCTACTTCTCAAAGAATTGGCCAGTGAAAACCTTGTGAATAACAGTGAAACACTGTCTGATATATTACTGGTGAAATATGGGTAGATAAAAACTAATCAGTCATAAACTGGTAAAACCACTTTTTAATATCATAATAACAAAATCTGTTAAAACTAAAAATATGTATTCCCTCTAACCTAGCAAAGCCATTTTTAGGAATATTCCCAAGAGAACTTTTCACACATAGGGAGAATGTATAAGGATGATTGTCACAGCATTGTTGGTAATAGCAATAATATAAAAAGCAACCTGAATATCTACTTAATAACATATTATATATTTATACAATAGAACACTATGAAACAGTTATAAGAATAAATTGGGTTTATATGCATCAACAAAGAGCTCAAAAATAGAATGCAGAGTAAAAAAGGAAGTTATACAATGATGAGATGGCATAATACCATTCAGGTAAAAAATAAATTTCACTTAATAATACCACGTAAAAAGTATGAAAAAAAGTTCCTGAAGAATATAAGAAAATTTATAACTGTTATTTTATCACTCAGACGTTGCAAAAGGGATTGAGATAGGTTTACGGTCAAAGGGGATTTTGCTTTATCTGTAATTTTGTGGCTACTTGCATTTTCTTGGTAAGAAAATACACAAAATTCTAATGGAAGACTGAATTGAAGGTAACTAATTAGTGCTGTGTCAGTTCAGAAGGAGAGATTTATTCTGACCTGACATACTCAGCAAAGGTTTAATGGGCTAAGTGGCACTTGAGCTGGACCTGGAATGATGATATAGATTATCCTGGGTGGAGAAACGAGAGAGGGCAATCTACACTGAGGAAAGAGCAGGTGCAAGTCACTGGGGGAAACAGGGAGCAATGGAGAGGACAGGATGTGTATACAGAGAGGTGAAACAGGAAAATTGGTGGTGGTTAGACAATTGATTATATTATGTTAATTAGTGTCAGATTTACTTACAGATTTGGAGTAGGCTTTCCTCCCCCAGTCCTGTGCCAGCCTCACGATCCTTGTTATACCTGAACCCAACTTTACAGCCACTGTGTCAATCTATTTCATTGAGGGCCTTCCCCATTTTGTTGACCCCACTTTACCAAGCATGATATCCTTCTCCAGGAAATGGTTTCATCTGACAACATGACCAAAGTAGGTGAGACAAAGTCTGCCCATTCTCGCTTCCAAGGAGCATTCCAGCTGCACTTCTTCCAGCACAGATGTGTTAGTCCTTTTAGCAGTCCATGGCATTCTTAGCATTCTTCTCCAACACCACAACTCAAAAGCACAACTCTTCTTCACTCTTCCTTATTCATCGTCCAGGTCTCACATGCAGAAGAGGCAACAGAAAATACCACGGCTTGGGTTAGGTGCACCTCAGTCTTCCAGGAGACATCTTTGCTCTTCAGCACTTGGAAGAGGTCTTTTGCAGCATATTTTCCCAATGCAATATGTTGTCTGATGTCTTGACTGCTGCTTCCATTGGTGTTGACTGTGGAACCAAGTAATATGGAGTCCTTGACAACTTCAATCTTTTCTCCATCCGTCATGAAACAGTTTACTGGACCAGTTGTGAGGATTTTTGTTTTCTTAATGTTGAAGTGTAATCCATATTGCAGACTGTAGTCTTTAGTCTCCATCAGTAAGTGCTTCGAGTCATCCTCACTTTCAGCAAGCAAAGCTCTGTCTTCTGCATATCAAAAGTTGTTAATGAGTCTTTCTCCAGTCCTGATGCCATGTACTTCTTCATATAATCCAGATTCTTGAATTAATTCTTCACCATACATATTGAGTATGGTGAAAGGATACAACCCTGATGCACTCTCATCCTGATTTTAAACCATGCAGTATTCTCTTGTTCTGTTCGAAAGACAGCCTCTTGATCTATGTACAGGTTCCTCATAAGTACAATCAAGTGTTCTGGAATTCCCATTCTTCTCAATGTTATCCATAATTTGTTATAATACACACAAACAAATGTTTTTGTATAGTCAATAAAACATATCTTTCTGGTATTCTTTGTTTTGAGCCAAGAGCCATCTAAAATCAGCTATCATATCCCTCATTCCATGTCCTCTTCTGAATCCAGCTTGCATTTCTGAAAGCTATCAATATACTGCTGAAAACATTTTTTAATTATCTTCAGTGATATTTTATTGGCTTGTGATGTTAATGACATTATTCGATAATTTCCACATTCTATGGGATCACTTTTCTTTGAATGGGTACAAATATGGATCTCTTCCAGTCAGCTGACCAGGTAGCTGTCTTCCAAATCTCTTGGCATAGCTGAGTGAGTACCTCCAGTGTGGCATCCATTTGTTGAAATATCTCAATGGGTATTCCGTCATATCCTGGAGGCTTGTTCTTTGACAATTTTTCAGTACAGCTTTGACTTCTTCCTTTAATACAATTGGCTCTTGATCATACACCACCTTCTGAAATGGATGAACATCAACCAATTCTTTTTGGTATGGTGAGTCTGTGTATTCCTTCCATCATCTTTTAGTGTTTCCTGCATCATTCAATATTTAGCCCATACAATCTTTCAACATTGCAACTCGAGGCTTGAATTTTTTCTTCAGTTCTTTCAGCTTGAGAAATGTGAGGATATTGGTTTTCTAACTCCAGGTCATTTCACATTTCATTATAGTAACTGGCTTTGTCTGCTCAAGCTGCTCTTTGAAATCTTCTTTCAGCTCTCTTATCTTGTCATTTCTTCCATTTGCTTTAGCTACTCTCTGTTCAAGGGCAAGTTTCAAAGTCCCTTTTGACATCTCTTTTGGTCTTTTCTTCTTTTCCTGTCTTTTTTAATGACCTCTTGCTTCATGAATGATGTTCTTGATGTCATCCCACAATCCCTCTGGTTGTTGGTCAATGGTATCCAATGCATCAAATCTGTTCTTTAGACGGTCTCTAAATTCAGGAGGAATATTATCAGGTCATATTTTGGTTCTAGTGGACTTGTTTTAATTGTTTTCAGCTTCAAGGTGAACTTTCACATGAGCAATTGATAGTCTGTTCCACAGTCAGCTCCTGGCCTTGTTTTGGCCAACGATATTGGACTTCTCCATTGCCTCTTGCCATGAATGTAGTCAAATCTGATTTCTGTGTATTCCATCCAGTGTAGTCCACATGTATAGCTGTTGTTTATGTTGTTGAAAAAAGGTATTTGCAATACGTTGTTGGTCTTAAAAAATTCTATCATGCAATCTCCAGTGTTATTTCTATCACCAAGGCCATATTTTCCAACTACTGGTAATTATTCTTTGTTTCCAAATTTTGCATTCCAGTTATCAGTGATAATCGATACATCTTGATTGTATGTTTGGTCAATTTCAGACTGCAGAAATTAGTTGAAATCTTCAATTTCCTCCTATGGCTTTGGTGGTTGGTGCATAGATTTGAATAATAGTAGTATTAACTGGTATTCCTTGGAGGTGTATGGATATTATCCTATCACTGACAGCATTGTACTTCAGGACAGATCTTAATTATGAATGCCACACCATTCCTCTTCAATCTGTCCTTCCCAGCATAGTAGATCATACGGTTGTCTGATTCAAAATGGGAAAAATCAGTCCATTTCATCTTACTAATGCCTAGAATATCAATCTTTATGTGTTTCATTTCATCTTTGACAACTTCCAATTTTCCTAGATTCACACTTCGTACATTCCATGCTCCAATTATTAAGGGATGTTTGCATCTGTTTCTACTCATTTTGAGTCATGCCACATCCCAGTGGAGGTCCCGAAAGCTTTACTCCATCCATTTCATTAAGGTTTTCTCTACTCTGGGGAGTCAGCTCTTCCCTAATCATATTTTGAGTGCCTTCCGATCTGATGGACTCATCATCTGGCACTACACTGGACAATGTTTCACTGCTATTCATAAGGTTTTCACTGGCCAATTGTTTGAGAAGTGGATGGCCTCTCTCTTCTGAGTCTCTCTTAGCCTGGAAGCTCTGCTGAAACCTGTCCACCATGGGTAACACTGCTGGCATTTTGCATTGCTAGTGGCATAGCCTCCAGCCTCACAGCAACACATAAGCCACTACAGGATGATAAACTGACAGAAAGTTTGCCTCCCTTAGTTGTTCCTAACCACTCTGCGCCTACCTCTCTGGGGCCCAACCTTAAAATAAAGCTGGCCCCAAAGCCAAGCCAAGCAGCCTTGCATTTGTGGTGCCTGCCCTTTCCAAGTCCCGGCCTTAAAGCTGGCCCCAAAGCCAAGCTGAGCAGCCCCACGCCTGCATGAATTCTACAACCTTTTAGGAAAACACTGTGGTTATGTTTTCTTTGTGGAATCTGGGCTATCTAGTGCAATTTTTATGGCTGTGTAGATTTGATCTCATAAAGCGCTCTGGTGGCATAGTGCCTACGGCATTTGACTGCTAACCAGAAGGTTGGTGGTTCAAATCCACCAGCCACTCCATGGAAGAATTATGGGCAATCTACTTCTGTAAAGATTTACCACCTTGGAAACCCAATGGAAGTCACTATGAGTCTGAATCAACTTGATGGCAGTGGGTTTGTTTCTTGTTTTTTTTTTTTTTAGATTTGATCTCAGACTTTTCACTCTTTCCCATCTTGATTACTTTCCCCTCAATACTCTGTAGTGAGTCCTGGTGGCACAGTGGTTAAGTACTCAGCTGCCAATCAAAAGGTTGATGATTTTAACCCACTCAGCAGCTCTGCATGAGAAAGACCTGGTTATCTGCTCCCATAAAGATTAGAGCCCAGAAAACCCTATGAGGTAGTTCTACTTTGTCACATGGGATCACTAAGTAAAAAATTAATTTGACAACACATTACAACAAGAAGGAACTCTGGTAGCATAGTGGTTAATGCATTCAGTTGTTAAACAAAAAGTTGGTGGTTCACACCTACAAGCTGCTTCATGGGAGAAAGATGATTTATTCTGCTTCTGTAAAGATTTATAGCATTGAGAATCCTATAGGGTAGTTGTACTCTGTCTTACAGGGTCACTATGAGTTGGAATCATTTTGACAGCAGTAGGTTTGGTTTTTGGTTTTAATAACAATATTAATCTATAATCTCTATTCAACAATGAGGTCTAAGGTGACAAAATATTTTTCAGAGAGGAAGGAACTACTACTATACAAATTTAAGAAGTACAACAAAGACTGTACTATGGTGATAAGGAGAATCCTCCCTCACCCTCCTACTGCCCCCAACGCACCAGTGAAATGATAGGCCTGAGGACTAGGAAAGCTAAGCTGGGGGCTGAGAGGCATGAGTGAGAAGGAAAGATGGTGCTACATCCAGCACAAAGCTTGTGGCAGAAACTGCTAATTGCCTGTCAGAATCTGTTTCCCCATTTTCCATAGTAACAACACTGTAGTCAAGCCCATGAAGATCCACTTGACTACACTTTTCAACCTCCCTTGTAGTTAGGATATAGCCATGTGACTTAAATTCTCATCAATGGTGCGTTAAAAATGATGTGTGCTGCCTTGGGGTCTGTCTGGGTCTTATGAAATTGGGCCTTTATTCTCTGTATTCTCTTTCCCCTTCCTACCAGCTGCCACCTGGCCACGGCACCTAGCTTTCACGATTAAAAACTAAACATGTTGCTTTTGAGTTGATCCCAATTCACGGCAACCCCATGTGTTGCATTTATGTTAACAGAATTTTCTTGACTGTAATCTTTTTGGAAACAGATCACCAGGCCTTTCTTGTGAGGCATCACTAAAAAAAAATCAAAACCAAACTCAATGCTGTCGAGTCGGGTCCGACTCATAGTTACCCCTCCTTGGGTTTCTGAGGAGGTATCACTACAGAAGTAGATTGCCCAACCTTCCTTCTGAGGAGTGGCTGGTGGGTGTGAACTGCCAGCCTTCTGGTTAACAATCAACCTTTAGGTTAGTAGTTCAGTACAAACTATTTGTGCTACCGAGGGATGCTTTCACAACACAAATGTCAATAATAGTCCAGAGCAGTGGCTTTCAAAGTGTGCTGTAGAGACTCCTGGAGGATTGCTGAGACCCTTTCTGGGGAGGCCACAGTGTCAAAACTGTTTTCATACTAATACCAGGACATTAAGGAGCCCTTATGGTGCAATGGTTAAGGGCTAGGTGGCTAGCCAAGAGGTTGGTGGTTTGAACCCACCTAGCTGCTCTACCGAAGAAACACCTGGTGATCAGATCCTGTAAAGACTGCAGCCTAGAAAACCCTATGGGGCAGGTCGACTTTGTCACATGGGGTTGCTGTGAGTCAGAATCAATTCGATGGCACCTAACAACACCACCATCACCAGGTCTTTATGCTTTTTCACACTCCTCTCACACAAAGGTACAGTGAAGTTTTTCAGAAGCTACATAAAATGTGATAAAATACTATTTGAATGCAAAAGCAGATATGAGAATCCAGCTCTCCTCTTTTCATAAAATCATGATAACATATAGTGGATTATTATTTTTAAATGACTTAAATATTTTTAAATTTTAGGTTTAATTTCTAACATAGTAAATGTCAACAGATACAGCCCAAATAAACAGAAGCTCCTTGAAGACCTCAATGATTTTTTAAAAAGTGAAAGGGTCCTAAGAACAAGAAGTTTAAGAACTGCTGCCTGAGGGTACAGTAACTTGGTAAGAACCCTCATCTCTGAATGACTGTGAAAATTGAATGAAGGTGTCCTGCCAAACTGGATTGTTCACAGTGAAACTGTTATACAAAACAGAAATAACATCATTTTATGCCACTGCATCATTTTTTGTTTGTTTTAACAGCATCTTGACTTTAAATAATACAGAAAATGGTAATGTACGTGAGATACTACTACATAGAAAAACAAAAATCATTGGCACTCATTTGTTTGAGCACTAAAACCATTATTCTGGTTACCTAGTGCTGCTCTGACAAGAATATACAACAAATGGGATGGCTTGAACAAACAGGAGTTTATTCTCTTACAGTTCAGGAGGCTAGAAGTCAAAGTTCAATGTGCCAGGCTCTAGGGGTTGGGTGAAAGCCCCTCGACCTTGGGCTTCAGCTCTGCCTTTTGCTCTGGCCCACTGAAGCTAGAGGCATGTCTTCACTTAGGCAGCTACTGGCTGCTGACGTTGACAAGCCCAAGGTTGACAAAATGGCACAGTCTTGATGTTACCACACCACACAGCAGGCCATTGATTCAAGTCCACTGAAAGTCCCAAGTTCAGCAGAGAATGGCAGGCTGCTGAACAACGACACAGCTACATGCAGGATTCAAACATGCCATAAGCTAGAGACCATTCCCAAAGCTGTTTCTTATATATGGGAAGCAGATCACATACCCAAAGGCAGCTACCCAGCTGCTCACAGTAGATTCCACCATGGAGTTGATTACCAGTCTCATCATGGGGAATACTACATCCAGCTGCCCAGCCACTCAACCAGGCCCAGCCAAGTTGACACACAAACTTAACAACCACAACCATAAATATTTCAGTCTGGACAGTTGATGATCCTTGTTATGCCATCGAATAATATTTGATGCAACTATTATCTACTATAGGAGCTCTGGTGGTGTAGTGCCTAAGACATTTGACTTCTAACCAGAAGGCTGGTGGTTCAAACCTACCAGACACTCCACAGAAGGAAGGTTGGGAAATCTACTTCCGTAGTAATACCGCCTAGGAAACCCAAGGAGGGGTTGCTATGAGTCAGATCCGACTTGATGGCAGTGAGTATTACCTACAATAGCTTGAAAAGAAGACCATGTTCCTATGGAGTCCGTAGCTAGAGAAGAAATGACAAGAAAGCCAGAATATTTGTTGTATTGACTGTTCTTGTTGCTTTTAGCAACATTTTATAAGACATAGATGAACCCAAGAAAAAACTATTTCTCAAGCAGATATACAAAAGAAAAGAAAATGTCCAGTAAATTAAGACCTAATAAGGTTGAAAGGACCAACTGCTTCTATACTTATAAGTAATAGATGTAAGATTGTTGTTTCTTGGAGCCTTTCTCAAAGGCTTCTCATTAACAAACACCCCACCACCAAAAAAAAAAAAAAAAAAAAAAAAAAACAAAAACTGGATTTAAAAAAAAAAAAAAAAAAAAGGGACCCAGCCCTGAGGTGAAACCCAGACTATGGATGTTTTCCTTACTACATCTATTGTTTTAAATGGCTTGACAGTAACTGGCATTAAAATAAAAAGCAAGGAAATAAAGCAAGTTTAATAACTATAGCCATAAGAGAACAGTGCATATATTACAGATATATGGAACTGACTAGAAGCAAAAAGAACAGAAGCCTATCACCTTTGAAGGGAAGTAAGTTTTGCTGAACCATAAGTTTAGCTGGCACAAACTTATGATATTTCAAACTTAAGACAGTTCCTAAGGAGGGCATAGTCTTATAACACTTCAAAGTAGCCATGCAAGATAGTGGGCAAAGAATAACTCTGAGAGTCAAGGGCCTCAGAAGAGAACAAAGACTCCTTCCAAGACAGCAGAACCAAAGTAGACAAATGGGCCAACCAAGATAATCACACATACCCCCAACCAGGGCAAGGAACCTTTGTAATCCCTCCTTAAAAAGAACCATCATTTGCTAGGGCTCAGTTACACTGTACATCCCCAAACTCCATTTTTATGAATGGGAGCCTTTATTTTATGTATCCTTCTCCTATTGTACCTTTATTGGTGCTGGGGATGGTTGATAACTTGACTTTTAGTTTAGAGGTCTGAGTATGAGAAGCCAATTCTGTACCTAATAGAAAGGACTGTATATCAGTGACAGATTCTCGATTTTTTAATTGGATAACTCTGATTGTCTTCCTTGGAAAGTGAGTACAATTAATGTGTGAGAAGATAATTGGTTGGTCAAAGATGTGAAGAGTGGTAGAAGCTGCTAGTTAGAGCTCCCATCCTTCCACAGTAATAGAATTGCAGCCATGTATCTAGCTGCCTGGCTGGACTATATTTCCAAGCTTCCTTATAATTAGAACATAACCAAGTTCTCAACAGTGCCATGTGAGAAGTGATGTATACACTTCCAGATCTGGGACTTTAGACCTTCATGTTCTCTTCTCCCAGGCTACCATTTGGAACTGAGATAGCAACCCTGCTTTGACAACACAGATATGACAGTGTCCTAGGAAATGGCCAAACAACTTGGAAGGAAGCATAGTCCCTAAATGACTTCAAGGAGAAAAGCTAATCTACCAATCTGGACTGTTCACATTGAGGCTTATCCCCTGAGGGAAAAAATATATACTTCATTGTTCTTTAAGGCACCTAAGTGTTAGGTCTTCCTATAGTAGTCTTACTGTCAATAGAACATAGCTGATATCAGAAATCCACTTCCTCATACACCCTGGACCTGTGAAGATGTCTTTGGGAAACTATCTGCATGTGTGTTTGATACGCCAATGTGTACATTAAAAAATGTTGGGTTAAAGACAAACCTTGAGGAGTTTAAGCCTACACAGGGTAAGAAGTAGTCAGGGCTGATTCTAACACTGTTTTACATAAACACTTCTGCTTTGCCTCTGTGCCCTGTGAAATCCTGCAGGACCAGCAATGGCAGCACTGATTTCAGGTGCCACTGTACTGCCACCAAGGTTCTCCAGGCTGCTACGATGCCAACCTAAGAAGATGTTAAAATGAACTTTCTGGGCTCAAAAGTATGGTCAAGAACAATAAATGCAAGTAACTACACATTCTACAAGGAAATATCAGACCATCCTATAAACTTGGTAACAGGGGTCCACAAATAAGTATTGTGACCTTTAGCATATCACCTACTATATGAAAGAAGATGGATATTGATGAGGCACGCAGAGAAATTTGCTGGAGAGCTGTGCATTTCCTGTTCCTTCTCACTTGCCCCATTGTAAGCCACATGAGGAAGGACTCCCGGATTCTAAGGTTTTGAGCCAGAACCAGACTCAAGCTGGAGAGAGCATAGATATGTTAAACTGAATGAGAAATTGAAGTTTTGATTTAGATTGAACTGTATTTTTTAATACCTGTAAACATGATTGTTAATTTCTTTATGATCAGAATAGTTTTCAGATCTACTTTAGTTATCCACAGGAGAAGAGGAGTCAACAAACCATGTTTGAAAGACAACAGGAAGAAAATAACAAGTTGCTTTCTCTGCTTGTAATCAGCAAGTACAGTTTATTATATACGTGGAATGGACCAAATGGGGGTGGCAATGTTTGCCTGCCTATTACACTTCCACCAATAGCCAAGAATTATGTGGAATTGCCCATGGCACTCATTTGCAACAACAGCATCATGTGGCAACAATAGCAAGAACAAGAAATTAAATGGATTTTTCTAGTTTTTCTTTCTTCGAGGTCAGAGCAATTAGAACCAAGCCTTTAAATTGAGTATGCACTAGAGGTTCTGGACATACCCTGGAAGGGGGAACCCTGAGGAAGGTTAAAAGATATCCCAGAACAATGGGTATTCTAAAACAGTTAATGTGAATAATCAATGAGACGCTTCACTAAGATACCATGTGGCCCTGAACTGCCCAACTTCAGGCTCCTTTTATATGAGACGTAAACTTACATCTTATTTGCCAAATCCTATTTCTAAGTTAAAAGCTCCTTCCAATAAATAAGAAAAAGATAAACAAGTCCAAAAAATGGGTGGAGAGCAGACAATTCACAAAAGGAAGACAAAGAAATGGTCAATAAACATATGAAAGTATACTTTGCTAGTTATAATCCCAGAATTGTAATTATGAAAAAAGGGATATGATTTTTTCACTAAAACCAAACAAAACAAAACAAAAAAAAAAACCAAACTCACTGCTGTCAAGTCAGATCCGACTCATAGTGACTCATCCTTGGGTTTCTGAGGTGGTATCACTATGGAAGTAGATTGCCCAGCCTTCCTTCCAAGGAGTGACTGGCGGGTTTGAACCACCAGCCTTCTGGTAGCAGTCAAATGCTTTAGGCACTACACCATGAATTATATCTGGTTGGAAAGGATCTAGAGAAAAAGGAATTCTTATTCAAGGGTGATGGGAGTATAATCTGAAAAAGTCTTTTGGGAGAACAGTTTGGAAATAGCTATGAAAATTCAAATGCATTTTTATGTGTGTGTTTGTGCGCATACGTGTATGTAATGTACAGAAAAAGGTCTGGAAGAGTACATAACAAGCTTAACAGTATTTCTATTTCTCAGAAGAGACCAAAACCAAAAACTAAACTCACTGACGTGGAGTCGATTCCAACTCGTAGCAACCCCCTTTGGGTTTCCGAGGCAGTAAATCTTTATGGAAGTAAAGCCTAGTTTTCCTTCTGTGGAGTGGCTGGTGGGTTTGAACCTCCAGCTTTCTGGTTAGCAGTCAAATGCCTTAGGCATTATGCCACCAGAGCTCCTTAAGAGAGTGGAGGTATAATTTTTATAACTATGTATCATTTTTGTAATTAAAATTTTTAAATGGAAAAATTAGTTACACTAACTTTTTAAAGGCTAAGTAGGCACTATACAATATTTAAATTGTTTTATTTCCCTTTAAAACAGATGTGTTGGTTGTTCACCATGCATTGTCTCCTCAAATTTGAGTAAATTTTAGCAATCTGAATTGTCTTTTAATACACTTGGCTGTTTACTATTTCACAGCCCAATGAAAAAGGGGCTTTCTTACTTGGTAGATAAGTACGGGGTGGTGTTTTATATCCCTGGAAGGTACTGAATAAAGCTTATTTTTATCATTTAAAGATAAAAAAAATCTTAAGGAAAGTATTTTAAAATAAAGAGAGATTTGCATTTTTAATAAAAATAATGAATTCTATTATTAGCTTTTATCTTTTCATTTTGGCAGAGACTCTCTACAATTTTTAAATGTATGCCAAGGTGACGGCCTTCTGACAACACATAGTGATGTACTCGCCTATGTTTTCAGAGCAGCATTCATTAAAAATAACAGCAAGTCTTCCAAGAACTCCTTTTGTTTTTTTAATCTCAAAACCTTAAGTGAAAAGCAGGTCATTTAAAATATAAGCAGATATTCTTACTTGGTCCTCAAAAGATAGAGCCTGAGCAACATCTCTTGGAAATCCATCAATAACAATACCCTCTTCATCGGGTATTTGCATCAACTTCTGTTTTATTTCTGTAATTGTTGTTTCCTTTTACAAAGAGAAACGATAAAAAAAAAAAAAAACACAGTTAAACTTAGTTCACTTAGCACTGGTATAAAAACCTTTGAAGAACAGTAGCAAATTAAGACAGCAATACCTGTGGGGCCAATTCTCCAGTTGTAATTATTTTGGCGATAAGACTCCATTTCCTATTGCTGCTGGTACTGTGGATCTTCTTTCTTAGTAATTCTCCCACTGAAATGTACTGGAATCCATAACGTTCTGCGATTTTCAAACTTTGAGTACCTTTTCCACTTCCTGGGCCACCTATTATTTAAAACAGGCAAAATTATGACCTTCTGATACCATAAGAAAAAATAAAATCTTTTTTATGCAACTTCTACCTTCATCTTGGAGGCAATGGATGGTACAGGCTGTGTACTTGGCTGCTAACCAATGGTTGGAAGTTCCAGTACACCCAGTTGTTGTTGTTGTCGTTATGTGCCATGGAGTTGGACCCGACTCATAGCGACCCCTCCTTGGGTTTCTGAGGCTGTATCACTGTGGAAGTAGATTGCCCAACCCTCCTTCCAGGGAGTGGCTGGTGGGTTTGAACCGCCAGCCTTCTGGTTAGCAGTCAAGTGCCTTAGGCACTAAGCTACCGCACCTCATAAATAAGTCTTGGCAATCTACTTCTGAAAAATCAGTCATTGAATATGCTATGGAGCACAGTTCTACACTGACATACATGGGGTCAATATGAGTTAGATTCAACTTGATGGTACTGGTACCTTGTCTTGAGACATAGATTCCGGGCCACCAGTACCAAGTGGGTAACTGTTCCATTTGTGGGATTCTCAGTCTACCTGAGAGTCCTTGGGTAATACAATGGTTAAAGAGCTTAGCTATGAACCAAAAGGCACTCAAACCATCCAGACACCTGGGAAGAAAAGTCTGGCAATCTACTTCTGAAAAATCAGCCATAGAAATACCCACGGGCACTGTTCTACTTTGACACACATGGGGTCACCATGAGTCAGAGTTGACTCAATGGCAACTGATTTTTGCTGATCCATGATCCACCTCCGCATATGGGACAAATATAGACTTAGCCAAGGAAAGGGTAGAGAACTATCTTGACCAACTGTATTACATGAAAGACATTTTTCCTATATGCATTTTAGTAAGTAACACTTTTTTGAAATTTCAAAAAAGCAGTTGAAAGAAATCTTTACTATTTTTTCTAGGTAAAATCTATTATTTATTCCATGATAAAAAAAAAAAAAAGTGGAATGCAAAAGAAAATCATTGAAAATCAGAAATGTGTCGTATGTCAACGAAGAGTTAATGTGCAATTTGGCGAAAAATAACCATAACTTTTAAACCAAAGGCACATCAATATCAACATTGCTTATTTAAAGCTCTTGCCTTACTTCCTTGAAATTCAAAGGAGTTTTACACCATGAAAATGCAGAGCAAATTGAAGTGGTCTTTAAGGTAAAACAATTTTGCAGAACTCCTGATAACTTTGAGTTTATGATTCAATAGTATTGAATAATAAACATTTTGCAACTTAACTAATTACTAAAAAAAATCCATACTCACTGCCATTGAGTTGATTCCGACTCATAGCAACCCCATTAGGTTTCTGAGGCAATAAATCTTTTTGGAAGGAGATTGACCAATCTCCCTTCCACAGAGCAGCTAGTGGATTTGAACCACCAACCTTCTGATTTGCAGTCAAATACCTTAGGCACTGCACCACCAGAGGTCCTTATTGTTGTTGTTATTATCCTGCCTTTCAGTAGGGCTCTGACTCATGGTGATCCCAGGCATAATGGAATAAAACACTATCCAGTTCTGGGCCACTTTCATGATCAGTTGCCGACAGAAGCATTGTGATTTATAGGGTTTTCATTGGATTTTCAGAAGTAAATTGCCAAGACATTCTTCCCACTCTGTCTTAATCTGGTTTCTCCACTAAAACCTACTTAGCATCACAGCAACAAGCAAGCTTTCACTGACAGGTGGGTGGTGGCTTGTATATGAGGTGAATTAGCCAGGAATCACTAGGTCTCTTGCATGGAAGGCAAGAATTCTACCAATGAACCACCAATGCCTCAATCATGGGTAACTGCCTTTATTTATTTATTTATTTTTTAAAAAGCATAAATAGTTTTAAAAAAAAAAAAAAAAGAGTTCCCATAAACAGTAAAATAATCATAAAATATTGATACATATAACTCAGAATTTATTTCCAAATCAGATTAGATTAATTTTCTAGCTACACTTATGTTTCATAACAATCTAGACTAATTGGAATTTAGAGACAGAATAAATTTCAAAACCAAGCGCATAGTAACTAGCCCGTGTATAGTTAGGTATGTGATGGCAATATTTTCAAGTTCCTAAGCATAAGTTCTCGGAAGGAAGGTTGGGCAATCCTACTTCCGTAGTGATACTGCCTCGGAAACCCAAAGAGGGGTCGCTATGAGTCGGGGCCGACTCGACGGCACATAACAACAACAACAACAAGCATAAGTTATTGAATGTAAGCAAAACATTTTAAAAAGTCAATGAGGTATGAAATGGTTTGGTTATCTTCACTGACAAGTAATTAAAATTTATTATTAAGCAATACTAAAAATTCAATAGTAAAATGAGTTGATGTTCTCACTACTGTTGTTGTTGTTTTGGCCCTGACTCATAGTGACCCCTCCTTGGGTTTCCAAGGCAGTATCACTACAGAAGTAGGATTGCCTAACCTTCCTTCCGAGGAGTGGTTGGTGGGTTTGAACCGCCAGCCTTCTGGTTAGCAGTCAAGTGCCTTAGGCACTGTGCTACCAGAGCTCCTACTCTTACTACTACTTGAACATAACATTGTGTCTTGTGTTTTGAAGTCATTTTATATATAATTGTATAATAAGTATTTTATTTTTTGTTACAAATATAACTAACAGAGAAATGAATTATTTATTCAGATAGTAACCAAAGTTTTTCTCCTCCTGATCTTGCACTCCCCTCTTTGCTTTTCCTTCTTCCTTCTCCCCTCCCTTTTTCTCCTCCTGGTGAAAAGAGTTCTGAATGGATAGACTTGATTGGACTAGGCTTACTTCCTCTCTAAAATTCTGAATGTGAAGGATTCAAAGAGAATGAGAATCATTCCTTACTTTCAATTCCCAAGTAATGTCCCAAAGAATATCTAGCTTTCATCTTTTTTATTGCCTTATTAAGTTAAGGATAGGAATTTGTTTATATTTTTGACCATGCTCTTTCTAAGAACTCTAAATCTTATTCTTTTAGATGTGACATTATGGACTACCTATACTAAATTGTCTTATATGCAATTAAAAAGTAAGTTTTCATTCTAAATACTTGCTTTTGGCTATTAATATATAGGAAAATCATCGATTAGCTTGAGTAAAAGAAATTATATGACCAACTCCATCAAAAAATTGACACAGACCCCCAAGTAGTCAAAATTATCTTTCAGAAACTGAGTTTGCAAACTTGATCTCACAAACTGTCAAACTCAGGGATTATAAATTCCACTGAATTTGAAAAAATTCCAAGCTTATGGGTACTTCAAGGAAAAAAAATGCATGTTTTCCTGCTTTTTGCCAACTGAAGGAGGCAAAAGCAGCCAACAAAAATATGATTAGCACAATTTGCAGACTAACACTAACTTAGGGAGCTCTGGTGGCTAAGTTTGATTACTTAAGCTTCCTAACAAATTAATTTTACTTTTTTCTCTCTGAAGCCAGAATCACCTTAATATTGTTCTATTTATTTTTAATACTTACAAATACAAAACCAAAAACCAAATCCACTGCCATGAAGTCAATTCCAGCTCTTAGTGACCCTCACTGGGTTTCCAAGGCAGTAAATCTTTACAGAAGTAGATTGCCCTGTCTTCCTTCCGTGGAGTGGCTGGTGGATTTGAACCACCAACCTTCTGGTTAGCAGTCAAATGCCTTAGGTACTGCACCACCAGAGCTCCTTCAATACAAGGATCCATCTAAATCTTAGATTCTATGATTATATTAACATAACAGAGATTCATATCTGTGTCAAGCTTCTAAAATATTCTGTAGTGCCTGAAAGGAACATTTCTTTATTTAGATTTAATAACACATGGGCATTCTTTCCTGGTCCACCCATTTTCTCAGGCTGGAGCTAATAAAAATTTGTAAGATTCAGGAGTAATTTTTTTTTTTTTTTTTTTATAATTCATCAAAAGTTGTAAGTGTGCCTAAATTTTCCCAGACAACTTATGGTTGAGCTTTTCCTTTCTTTATCTCCTCTAAACCAGGTTTAGACTCATTGTTTCTACATCAACGTTATGTTGTTGTTATGTGCCATTGAGTCGGCCCCGACTCATAGTGACCCCTCCTTGGGTTGCTGAGGCAGTATCACTATGGAAGTAGATTGTCCAACCTTCCTTCTGAGGAGTGGCTGGTGGGTTTGAACCTCCAGCCTTGTGGTTAGCAGTCAAGTGCCTTAGGCACTATGCTACCAGAGTTCTTGTATCATTGTAGTAATATGTAGTAATATGTAAAATATTACAATACAGCCTATAAGCCTATAATTGGAGTCAAAACCCTTAGAAAGCAAGTTGATTTCACTAAATTTAAAAAAAAAAAAAACTGTGAAGTAGGAAAGATTTGAAAATTTAGCATTTCTCCAAAGGTCTTTCTTTATTGAACCATTTTAATCATCTTCATATAAATTTCACAATGTACCAAAAATATGCGCTGTTTTTCACAAGAGCAATTTGGTATTACATCTCTTTTGTGGACAATCAAATCTCCATGTGTTCAGCATGCTAATAATCACTAATACTTTACTAATAGCAACAAAAACAAAATTGAAAGAATGAGTTCTGTCCACATATAAACCATAAAACACTGAAATATTTTCTAATTAGTCTTCACCTGTAATTCTATTTTTTAATGAAGAATTTCCAGGTCTTATAAGTAAGAATCCAAAATTTCTAAACATGAAAAATATTCCATTTTCAAGAATAGGGATTTATGGCATAATAGTGATTGCCGTAAGTCATAGAATCATTTTACCTTTAGAAAGCAGATTTGTATACTTTCCCCACAATATTGTTTTTAACAATTCAGGGCTAAATGCATTTGCAATTTCATTTTTCATTACACTTTGAAATATGCAAATGTCACTTCTTCTAGTCTAGCGAGCTTAAATTCGCTACATGTGTTTACTAGCTCAGTGTGTTTATTTGCATGTGTTTTTCTTAGTTGCCATCATCATTAAGTCTTGCCAGAGCACTCCTTCTCTGCATGGGGCCTGTCTGCCTTTTTACTGGCTAGAATAACTTTGAATATTTCACACTAACTTTTTGCTTTTAGTCATCTCTGTGCAATCTAGGTCAGACAAGATAGTGAGCAATGATTATATCTGTCGCATGTTCAGCGGTCTCTCTATTATCTTTATAGATTGAGGTTAGGATGTGCAAGAGTGGTCAAATAAACATTTTGCAAAAATATTTAAAACATTTTCAGTATCTATTCCCAATGAAATGGTATCAGACCGATAGTTTCACATTCAACATAATATTCATAGTAGAAATTTAAGAAAATTAGCTATTATCATTATTATTTTGATTAATACTCAGATGTTACATGCTGCTGCATAAAACACAGTTCTATTAAATTTTACTGTCTCATAACATGGAAAGTTAAATTTTATTATAGGTGCCAGTGTGCAATAAAGAAGATTCATTCATATGAATCTTTACCAGCATATGATTATTTATTTTCCCATCCAACATGAATGGTGAGTAAAAATTCAACTTGCTGGGTAAAAGGGAAAACACATGAAGTTTATAAAACTTAAAATGGACACAGCTATGTTGTGTCCATTTATTTATTTAATAATTTAATATGAAATAAATAAAATCACAGGACAATAAATCTTGAAGAGATTATTACTTTCAATTCATTGTAAAGAATTTCCATGACATTATAATGGCATTCTATAAAAATGCAACAAGCATTATTAGATTATATAATATACTAATTTCTTTGCTTTATTGACAATCATGCTAAAAATATTTCCATCCACTGTCTCTCTAGCTTTTGCTCCTCTTGCTTGTCATTATCCAACTACACATTTTCAAAAAGATACAAAACTGACATATATTTTGAAATAAATAAACAAAGTTAGCAATTATATGATAATTTTTCTTTCTGTTCTCATACCTATGACAAGAATAATTTTTGGTCGAGGTCTAGTAGGATCAAAAACTTCATACTCCTCAATTAACTCCGCAGTCTCAGAGAGATCCGTGTCACTTTCTATGGAGAATTGATGGATTGGAGGGAGCCGATCATACCGCCGATAAGGAAAGTTTGAATTTTCAGGCATCACTGCAAAAGAGTAAGATAACTTGAAACAGAAAAAAAAAAGCATAAGAAATTATTTCTTGCACTTAAAAATTAGTAGAAGAAATTTAAAAACTAAATGAGTTTAATTTTTTTTTTCTTTAACTAGAAGAGGACTCGCTAGGGTTAGGTAGCTAACTTTTTCCTAAAGGGTCATAGAGTAAGTATTTTAGGCTTTGAAGGTCATCCATCTCTGTTGGTAGCATGGTCATCCATGGTAACATGAAAGCCATCCTAGACAATATATAAACACATGGGCATGCCTATATTCCAGAAAACTTTATTCACAAAAACAGGTCTGGGCCACACCTGGCCCTGGAACCCTGTGTCCAAAAGGGACATTTTCAAGTACTGTCTAGTCTTGCTCGGACAGGTTGTCAATGTTTATGCATCATTTATTTTATTTTTAAAACAAATACAGATGTGCACTCAATATAATCCAGGAACTGTAGTGTGGTAATCTACTGATAAGAAATGAAGGGCTTAAGTCAGAGTGACATTAGGTTAAATGGAAATGAATAGCTGGATGTTGAAGTCATGGTAAGAGTGGAGATATAACAAATGAAAGGCAGTGACAATTCAAAAGCAATTCCAAGTTTCAAGTCTAAAAGAATCAGGGACATATTGCATTTACTGCAGTATTTCTCTGCCCTTTCTTTTCTGCTCCAGAAATACACCCACTCCTCATTTATGAATGTAGTTAAGTTCCAAAGACAAGATCATTATGTGAAAATTGGCATTATACAAAAAGGGAAGATGACTACAGCATATCACAAAATGGAGGATGACTACATCATTACGTAACTGCCAAATTATATCATTATATACCCCAAACCACTGAGAATCATGGCCTAACAAAGTTGACATATAATGCTAACTATCACAGCCAGCATTAATCTAGGCTAGCACTTTGACATTCATTACTGCCAGATGTGCACTGTTAATGCACAAATAGTCAGATAGTAGATAGTTTACTATGGTTCATGAAGGCAAAATGTCATATAAATAAGAGAGTCAGTAAGTGAGGAGTAGGTGTAATGGGCTTCTCTCATTCCTGATTACCTCACAGACTCGTCCTCTACCTCAGAAACAACTGTTCCCTGTTCCCTCACAATCTCTTTCATCCTTCTCTGATTATTATCTATTCAGCTTTCTGTCTTCAGGTATTAGCATATATGTCACTTCCTCTGGGAAACTTTTCCTGAACTGCAGGCTTGACTGGATCCATCACCTTATGTATAAGTTCATAATATATGATATTTTCTACATACTCATTGTGCTTGTAAATGTATTTTTAATGCCTGACTTCACTGCTAGTCTGTAAGTTACATGAAGGCAGGTTCTAAGGAGGGTCTAGGTTTCTTCTTTTTGGTTGCTGCAGCCACAGTCTTAGAAGAGCGGTTAACACATGGTAGTAGTCAACAAGTGTTTATTACCCAGCTGACTTCGATTGTCTTCAGGAAAACAGGAAAAGTAGAAGGGAGTTTTGAAGTCAATATGGTATGTTTGGCTTTGAACAATGTTGAGTAAAATGAAAATGAAACCTCTTCCAGAGGAAGAAGAGCTCTATGGACATTTGGAGCTATGGGACTAGAACCCTTATTCTTAAATTATCATTTGTTCAATTATATGGCAGAAAAAAATAGATGCTTATCACACATTTGTAGTAAAGAACTTTAAAGAACTGTCAGGCCAATAATTTATCCTTGCTTTCATCATACTTTTAAGGAGCCCTGTTAGTACAGTGGTTACAGCATTTGACTGCTACCTGAAAGGTCAGTGATTGAACCCACCAGCTGCCCCATGGGAGAAAGCTGTGACAGTCTGCTTCTGTAAAGATTTTCAGCCTTAAAAACCTTATGGGGCAGTTCTATTCTGTCCTACAGGAAAACTAAGAGTCAGAATCAACTCAGCAATGGGTTTGCTTTTTGTTTTATCATATTTTTATGTATGAAAGTAATTTGCTTAGATGATAATGTTTTATTTCAGAGAATACTTTTTCATGATAACTTATGCATTAGCATAGCTATGTCAATATTTTTGGAAAAAAAATTGTAGGAGCCACTCCTTATTTCTGGAAATAATTATAATGTTTAAAATTGCTGGGCAGTTAGCAATTTTGTTGGATTCAATTACCTATTTCACAAATTGCAGCAAAAGTTACAAAATATAAATGAATAAAGCATTTCTCAAGATAGAATTTTATTGCTAAATGGCAAATGAGTTTAGAAACCACTTTTAATCTTTCAGCATAAGTTCCAGATAAGGGATAGTGTGAGACAACATTCTTATCACCACAGCACAAGGAAAGGTGTTATATTTGATGATTAATTAACAGATCTCTGGGTGGGAACTCTGGTAAACTATTAGGCGGTATACCAAAACCAAACCAATCTCATTGCCACTGAGTTGATTTTAACTCAAAGTGACCCAATTGGGTTTCCAAGGCTGTAAATCTTTACAGAAGCAGACTGTCTCCTCTTTCTTCAACAGAGCTGCTGGTGGGTTTGATTCATTGACCTTCTGGTTAGCAGCCAAATGCCTTAATCACTATCCCACCAGAGCTCCCTTAGTAGGTACAGACACCCTAAAATTGGAAAGCAATTTCAATTCAAATGAAAACTAAATCTCCACTTTCATTCTTTTTCTAGTTCATGCTGCACAATCAGGAGTTCCAAACTAGTCACCTGTGGACCCAATATAGCTTTATAGATATGTTTTGTTTGGTTTGGCATTTTTCAAAAATTTGAACTTGACTGCCTTTAGATGAACGTGTTCTCTAGTTCTGCTCTCTAGTCTGGCCATAGTTCCCACCATTTTTTTAATACATTTGTCCTGCCTGATTCCTATATACAATCAAGCCAAGGAACACTATAAAATAGAGGCATCAAGGTTTCATTTTATTGCTTAACAGTCACTTTGATACCCAGTCTGAGAGCAGCTTTTCAACTAATTGAATGTCATAAACTCTTAGATTTGCCTTCAAATGTGTGAAAATTTATTAAACTAAATACAGTAATACCTGAGGTTTGTGAGTGCTCTCATGCATGGAAAGCAATTCCTTATACTTATCCCACATAGGGCATGTATTTAACGTCGAGCCAGAGTCTAACACTGTGATGACACCCTGGGAAGTAAGTTAGCCATTTTGGGAAGGTGAATGAACTCTCTATGCCTACCAGAATATCACTTTGCTCACTGAAGCAGTAATTTACAACTTGCATGCTGCAGCAGTAACTGACTAAATGGTACTCTGATGACTCAAGAGAGTGCCTGCGGTTCTTAGAGGTGCGAGATCCAAGCTGTGTCTACACAGTTTGAACTGAAGGCCTAAACTTTAATTCTACACTTACTACTCTGTGTACCCTGAGCTGTTTCCAAAAAGGAAGAGTATCAATTTGGGATTTGAATCTGATATTGAAACAAAAACTGTACCTATGAGTAGACTGTATAGGAATAGTGAAAATCTCTTTAGTACTGTAATGGTTCTAGAGGTCAAATCCAAATGTTTGGTGCAAATTCAATTTTATAAGCATAAGAAGACATAACCTTAAACCTTAAGAGTTACCATAGAAGATAATGAGTTATATCAAGAGACAAAGTTTTACCCTTTTATCTATGTAAGATAGAGAGGGAGACCCTATGTAGTAATGAGATCAACTGTGGTCTAAGACTTAAAAAGATAACCTTATTACCTCATGGTCATAATGGATATTTTCTAATTGTTTCTCTGAGTTTTTTCATGTTACAACATTTGAGAATTTCTGAAATTAGTCCTAAGTGTCTCTAAGTTGATTCTCAGCAGCATTTGGGAATTTGGTGCTGGTGGTGAGAAGGCCATATCAATATCTGGCAAAACATTTGAGCATCACAACCTAAATCACCTAACATGGACCCTGCATAAACAGGCAAGGACTCTCCTCCTCTATGAAAATGTTTAGGGAAATATCATTTCTGCTTGTATTGCTTCAAAATTAACATATTACGACTTTTTTCCACAACAAAATAATAAATTGTGAGCTTTATTATTTTATTAAAATAAAATGTGATTCATGACCAGATAAGATAAAACTGAAACTAAGATTTGTTTCCAACTTATATTTTTTGTAAGGAGCTCTGGTGGTGCAGTGGTTAAAGCATTCAGCTACTAATCAAAAAGTTCAGTAGTTGGAACCTACCAGCCTCTCTGCAGAAGAAAACATGAGGCAGTCCGCTTCTATAAAGATTTACAGCTCTGGAAACCCTACTGGGCCTACATAGGGTCACTATGGGTCAGAATTGACTCCATAGCAGTAGGTTTTTAAAAAATATTTATTGTAAATAGGATTGTCTTCACTTCAAATTTTGTCAGTATAGCTGGGACTTTTCATGGTACAATTTTTGTGTGTGTGTGTGTGATTTGGGTGAAGATTTACAGAGCAAATTCACTTTCCATACAGCAGTTCACATATACTTTGTCTCATGTCATTGACCACAGTTTACCACAATGCA
>NW_006921751.1:5386453-5419172 GCF_000298275.1 Orycteropus afer afer
GGCAGCTTGCTAGCTTTTAAGATCCCAGTTGCTACTCACCAAAGTAGGAGGTGGAACAATGTTTTGTATAGTATGTTATGCCAATTGAGCTTGATGTCATGGTACAATTTTTGAGGATGGTTTTGAAAATCTGATCAGTGGCCATGAGAAAAGAATTAATTTACTGACTTTTGGTTGGACTTGTTTCTATTTTGCACATACTATTATATTTCACTTCTCAAAGAACTGGCCATTGAAAACCTTATGAATAACAGTGAAACACTGTCTGATATATATATATAGTACTGGAAAACTTTATTAACAGCCCTGAAACATTTTCTGATATAGTGCCAGAAGATGAGCCCCCTCAGGTCAGAAGGCACTCAAAATATGACTGGGGAAGAGCTGACTCATCATAGTACAGCTGACCTTAATGATGTGGATGGAAAAAAGCTTTAAGGACCTCCATTTGCTGATGTGGCACATTCAAAATGGAAAGAAACAACTGCAAACATCCATTGATAATTGGAACATGGAATATAAAAAGGATAAATCTAGAAAAATTGAAAGTTGTCAAAAATGGACTGGTTTTGGCCATTTTGAATCAGACAGCCATATGACCTACTATGCTGGGAATTACAAATTGAAGAGGAATGGCATGCTTCATTGCCAAAAAGAATGTCTCAAGATCTATCCTGAAGTACAATGCTTTGAGTGATAGGATAATATCTGTATGCCTACAAGGAAGACCTGTTAATACTACTATTATTCAAATTTACCCATCAACCACCAAAGCCAAAGATGAGGAAACTGAAGATTTTTCCAACTTCTGCAGTCTGAAATTGACCAAACATGCACTCAAGACGTGTTGATGATCACTGGTGATTAGAATGCAAAAGTTGGAAACAAAAAAGAATTACCAGTAGTTGGAAAACATGGCCTTGGTGATAGAAATAGCACTGAAGATGGCGTGATAGAATTTCGTAAGACCAAGAACTTATTCATTGCAAATACATTTTTTCAACATAAGTGGTGGCTATACACGTGGACTTCTCCAGATGGAGTACACGGGCATCAGATCAACTACATCTTTGGAAAGAGGCAATGGAGAAGCTCAGTATCTTCAACCAAAACAAGGCCAGGAGCTGATTGTGGAACAGACCATCAACTGCTCATATGCAAGTTCAACTTGAAGTTGAAGACAATTTAAAGAAGTCCACAAGAGCCAAAATATGACCTTGATTATATCCCTCCTGAATTTAGAGACCATCTAAAAAACAGATTTGAAGCAATGAACATCAATGACCAAAAACCAGGGAACTGTAGTATGACATCAAGAACATTACCCATGAAGAAAGCAAAAGGTTATTAAAAAGACAGGAAAGGAAGAAAAGACTAAAAGGGATGTCAGAAGATACTCTGAAACTTGTCCTTGAATGGAGAGTAGCTAAAGCAATTGCAAGAAATGAAAAGATAAAAGAGCTGAACACAAGATTTCAAAGAGCAGCTCGAGAAGACAAAGTCAATTATTATAATGAAATGTGCAAAGGCCTGGAGTTAGGAAACCAAAAGAGAAGAACACGCTCAGCATTTCTCAAGCTGAAAGAACTGGGGAAAAAATTCAAGCCTCAAGTTGCAATATTGAAAAATTCTATGAGCTAAATATTGAATGATGCAAGAAACATCAAAAGAAGATGGAAGGAATACACAGAGTCACTGTACCAAAAAGAATTGGTTGATGTTCATCTATTTCAGGAGGTGGCGTATGTTCAAAAACTGATGGTATTGAAGGAAGAAGAACTTGATGGGACTGCCTTGATTTTCTGGATCTTGCAAGTTTTCCACCTTGAATTCAGTGCAGTCTTCCCACTTTTTTATTTCTCTCTAACCAGAAGGCTGGCGGTTCAGACCCACCAGCCACTCCTTGGAAGGAAGATTGGGCAGTCTATTTCCATAGTAATACCGCCTCAGAAACTCAAGGAGGGGTCACTGTGAGTTGGATCTAACTTGACAGCAGTAAGTTTGAGAGTTGAGTAGTAGAAAATATTTGAGTTTTCTTTCTCTGATAGGCTTCCACCTTACACAGCTCTGACTTTTGCAAGTTTTACTATAAATGTACTATACTAACATTTTTAATCCTACAAAAACCTTATAAAGTATTTTTTATCATCCCCATCTTACAGATGAGAAACTGGGCCTTGGACATTTTAAGAGTGAGTAAGGTTGAGATAAATAATGACTGTTGTTGTTGTTTGCCGTCGAGTCAGCCCCGACTCATAGCGACCCCTCCTTGGGTTTCTGAGGCAGTATCACTACGGAAGTAGGATTGCCCAACCTTGAGGAGTGGCTGGTGGGTTTGAACCGCTAGACTTCTGGTTAGCAGTCAAGTGCTTTTAGCCACTATGCTACCAGAGCTCCCAAATGACTAGGGGCATTTTTACATGCTGTCTGTCATCTAACTTTGATATGTGAATTTAAAATTATATAATTGCCTGAATTGTTTAAAAGGCCCCAAACTGTTAGCTCATGTTGAACCACTAATTTTAATAAACATACATTTCAGAAAGAAATCAGAAAACAATGACTCTAACAAATACCAGTTCTTTGTTCCAAACTCCTAAAAGTTAAACAAATGTATGTCTTCTGTTCTTCTGTAGCTCCCAAATGCCTAATCTAATGTATTACATTCAACAACTGCTTAATAAGTGCTTACTGAATTAGCTAGTACGAACTTTGCATGCATGTATGCAGATGCATTACTATGAAGTATGAATCTTGAAACTTATCAATAAGGCAAAGGAGCACTTGTGGCTTAGTGCCTAAGGCATTTGACTGCTAACCAGAAGGTTGGCAGTTCAAACCCACCAGCCACTCCACAGAAAGAAGACTGGGCAATCTTCTTCTATAAAGATTTACCGCCTTAGAAACCCAAAAGAGGTAGCTATCAGTTGGAATCGAGTCGATGGCAATGAGTTTGGTTTTTCACTTTTGGTTTATCAATAAGGCAAATCTCTTTCCAACTAATGAAATTGTTTGAATTATTATGTAATAACTACCAATTTTATCTGTATTATATTCATTTATTTGGAAAGGTCATATTTGCAATTTTTAGAAAAATTCATAGTTTGGTAATGTAATTCATTTTGCAAAATAATGACGTCAGTAACATAAAATGTCATTAAGTCTTTGGCGAATTGCTGGACAGTAGTATGTAATTTTGTTTGGCTTATCGTAGAGGTGAATAGAACTAGTAGCAAAGAGAGACTGATCATGCTCCAGGGCCATATATCCTTCTAGGCATTTAGAAACCCAATTAATTAAATCACAATATATCCATAATATATGGCATATTTTAAAGAAAACTGCTATAATTATAAAACTGTTTATTGTTCCACATATACATTACCATTTCTTAGAAAGGATCTTCGTGACTGTCCTCCATTAAGTGGAGGTAAGGTCTTCTTTTCCTGGCTGACAAATGTATCCCATTTCACCTTGTCACAGCCGCCTAGTTCCTTGACTTTCTGTAAACAACTTTCCAAGTACTCTACTGGGTCTTCAGGCTTAGAACACATCAGTCCATTCAAAAGGCTCTGAAATACAACCACAAATATGCCCAAGTAAAATATGTTTTAGAACCACTTTAAGAGTGTTATGTCCCATCTTTGAATCTGAGTTGTGTATGTTCTTCTTAAAGATACCGCCTCAGAAACTCAAGGAAAGGGTGACTATGAGTCAGAACCAACTTAATGGCAGTGAGTTTGGTTTTGGAGTTTTTGTATTCGTCTCATCTGCATTTTAATAAACAATCAGATTTGAAACTGAGTAAGTAAGATAACTCCTCAAATTCTTGATCAATTACAGTATTTTTTGCATTTAATGCACCATGTAAATAACATACACATGCATATAACTCACATAGCACACATAGGTGACTAAGTGGGAGGGGACTGCATGGTTTGGAAAAACATAGCATGAACACGTTATTCAGTTTGGGGCCTTTTAAACATTCAGGCAATTATATAATTTAAAATGCACATATCAAAGTTAGATGACAGACAGCATGTAAAAATGCCCCTAGTCATTATTTATCTCACCCTTACTCACTCTTAAAATGTCCAAGCCCCAGTTTCTTCATCTGTAAAATGGGGATAATAAAAAAATACCTTATAAGGTTTTTGTAGGATTAAAATTGTTAACGTTTGTATAGTACATTTACAGTAAAATTGCAAAAATCAGAGCTGTGTAAGGTGGAAGCCTGTCAGAGAAAGAAAACTCAAATATTTTCTACTACTCAACTCTCAAACTCACTACTCAAGTTAGATCCAACTCACAGTGACCCCTCCTTGAGTTTCTGAGGCGGTATTACTACGGAAATAGACTGCCCAATCTTCCTTCCGAGGAGTGGCTGGTGGATCTGAACCGCCAGCCTTCTGGTTAGAGAGAAAAAAAAAAAAGTGGGAAGACTGCACCGTATTCAAGGTGGAAAACTTGCAAGATCCAGAAAATCAAGGCAGTCCCATCAAGTTCTGGCTCTAACAGGTTTCACTGTATCAGTGCCTGGTACATGGTTAAGTGCTCATTAGAAATTTCTTCTAAGGCCCCAGGTTGGATCCCTCCTCTGTGTTCCCATGATACTCAGCATAAAATGTCATAATTGTCATTTTTTCTGAAACAATTTGCTTTCTGTGTCAAGTTTCCTCTTCTAAACTATAAACTCTTCAATAGCACAGAGTGGGTTTTCTTTATCTTTCAATCCCTAGCACCTGAAACTTTCTTTGACACACAGTAGGAGTATACTGAACTGTTTTCTGATTAGGAGAAAAAAAAATCATGAACAAAGTGCTATTTCCTATGTAATTAGTGACCATAATATCCATTGAGATTAAATAGCAAAAAAAAAAAAAAAATGTATGATCTTGTTATGAGCTCTAGTAGCGTAGTGCCTAAGGCACTTGACTGCTAACCAGAAGGTTGGTGGTTCAAATCCACCAGCCACTCCTCGGAATGAAGATGGAGCAATCTACTTCCGTAGTGATACTGCCTTGGAAACCCAAGGAGGGCTCACTATGAGTCAGGTCCAACTTGACGGCACATAACAACAACAACAACAGTGTTCAATATGTTGCATGTCCTAATTTTAAAAAATGCCACAAGTTTGGAAATGCTGACTCATGGGAAATAGACAGGTATGCCAAATAATTTCCTTTAGGGTATTTCATGTAAAAAAACAGAGAATGAGTATCACATATGTAGATTATTAATGGACAAAACACACTCTATAAAGATTATCTTCCCTAAATATTTTATTTTCAAATTATTCCTGCATGATTTGCTAGACCTGGTAGGCAATCCTTACTAGGTGCATCTGTTTTCTGAAATCCTAAATAGTATGAGTTAGAGTGTGTGACTCTGTCAGAAAAGATCAATGGAGAGAGTGGGAGTAACTAACCTAAGCATCTGCATCTAATTTCTGTGTCAAATTCTGGGCTATACACACAGACACAGCCCTACATTCACATTCTTTCTATAATGATATCACGAATATTGAGGCAGTACTTACTCTGTGTCAAGACCTCTACTAAGCACTTCATATGTATCATCTTCTCTAATGCACTTTCAGTACTTTGTGGCATTATAACTCCCATTTTTAAGATCCAGAAATCATTGCTCAAAAATGTTAGTGACTTGCTCAAAGTTAATCAACTAAAAAAGTGCTAGGTTCAAGATTCCAGCTCAGATGTTCCTGATCTCAAAACCCATATATTCCCCCCTCTACATCCTGTCAGAATATGACATGGGATAAAAGAAAATGCCACTTCTCTGTGTTCCATTGTCTTAGTTCTCTAGTGCTGCTATAACAGAAATACCACAAGTGGGTGGCTTTAACAAATAGAAATTTATTTTTTACAGCTTCTTGTTGTTGTTATGTGCCATCGAGTCGGACCCGACTCATAGCGACCCCTCCTTGGGTTTCCGAGGCAGTATCACTACGGAAGTAGGATTGCCCAACCTTCCTTCCGAGGAGTGGCTGGTGGGTTTGAACCGCCAGCCTTCTGGTTAGCAGTCAAGTGCTTTAGCCACTATGCTACCAGAGCTCCTTTCACAGCTTAGGAGGCTATAAAGTCTGAGTTCCAGGTGCCAGCTCTAAGGGAAGGATTTCTCCCTCTGTCTGCTCTTGAGGAAGGTCCTTATTCCTTGGCTTCTTGGTGATCTTCATGGCATCCATTTTCTCGCATTTCTGCTTGTCCTAATCAGCTCTTTTTATATCTTGTAAGACAAACCAAAAAACCAACCTCACTGCCATCTAGGTGATTCAATTCATAGTGACCCCTCCTTGGGTTTCTGAGGCAGTATCTCTATGCAAGTAGATTGCCCAGTCTTCTTTCCGAGGAGTGGCTGGTGGGTTTGAACTGCCAACCTTCTGGTTAGCAGTCAAATGCCTGAGGCACTAGGAACACACCCTGTATTAAACCTGCCTCATTAACATAAAAAAGGTAACCCATTCCCAAATGGGATTAAAACTATAGGCATAGAGTTAGGATTTACAACGCATATTTTGGGGGGACACAATTCAATCCCTAACATCCATACATAATCTAAGGAGCCCTGGTTGCACAGTGGTTAAAGCTCTCAGCTTTTCACCAAAAGATTGGCATTTCTAACCTACCAGCTGCTCTGCAAGAGAAAGATGTGGCAATCTGTTCCTATAAAGATTACAGCCTTGGAAACCCTATGGGGTAGTTCTACTCTGTTCTATAGGGTTTCTATGAGCTATAATTGACTTGATGCCAGTGGGTTTGGGGTTTTTTTGGTTAATACATAATATGACTATAGTATAAACCACTTGAGAAGAAAGATCAGGGGTTTCATTTCTCTTTTAGGCCTACTAGTGCAACTTAAGAGGAGCTCTGGTGGTATAGTGGTTGAGGCATTTGACTGCTCACCAAAAGGTTGGTGGTTTGAACCCACTAGCTGCTCCACAGCAGAAAGATGAGGCAGTCTGCTTTCATAAAGATTTACAGCCTTAGAAACCCAATGGGGGTTGCTATCAGTTGGAACCAACTCAATGGCAGTGAGTTTGGTTTTGAGTTTTGGAGTGCCACTTAAGGGTAATGGGTATGGGGTTCTTTGTTTTTGTTTATTTTTTGGTTATTGCCTAAAATAAGGAGCTATGGTGGCGTAATGGTTAAGAGCCAGGCTATTAACTGAAAGGTCAGTGGTTCAAACATGTCAACAGCTCCAGGGGAGAAAAACCTGGTGACTTCCCATAAAGACTGCAACCTAAGAAACCCTATAGGGGCAATTCTGCTTTGTCTTATAGGGTTGTTACAAGGAGAAATCAATTTATTGTCACACAACTACAACAACATTGCCTAAAATAGTGAACAACCAAAAAAACCAAAGCCACTGTCATCGAGTCTACTCCAACTCATGGCAACACCATGAGTTACAGAGTAGAACTACACTCCATAGAGTGTTCTTGGATGCAATCTTAATGGAAGCAGATCACCAAGTGTTTCTTCCACAGTTGGTTCAAATGACCAACATTTAACTTAATAGTTGAGTACAAACCATCTGGGCTACCTATGAACCCTAAATTAGTGAACACATGCCATGAATACTTGTTGACTGGAAACTATACACTTCTGGTCTCCCAAAGGGAGCTCTGGTGCTTCAGTGGTTAAAGCATTTGAGTGCTAACCCAAAGGTCTGTGGTTCGAATCCACCAGACACTCCATGGAAGAACGATGAGGCAGTCTGCTTGCAGGAAGTTTTACAGCCTTGGAAACCTTGTAAGGCAGTTCTACTCTATACAGTTAGAATCTATAACTGGAATTGATTGGATGGTAGTGGTTTTTTTTTAAGGCTCCCAAAACAAAACTGACTGCCAAGGTCATTGGTTTTAAAAAGAAGAGGGATGGGTTCTAGTGCCTCATTTAAATTCTGTCCTTTAACAGGTAGCCACTATCAGGGATGGAAGAGAATCTGCAGACATTACCTATGTGTGGAGTTAGCCCTTCGAGGTTTTGAATAATCTAATTTGGCTTTGCACCATATTCAAATTAATTGCCAAATTTCTGCTGTAAAGTACACTAGTGCAAAATCAACAGATAAAACAGGTTATCTAAAGAACTCACCAGAAGATCAAGGGAAAGTGTTATGTTTTATTTTTAGCATTCAGTCTAAAAATGGAAATGGGTTTCAAACTTTAACCTACCAGAAAGAAATTTACTATTTAGCTGATGGGATGTCTCAAATCAGGAAGAAATCAGAAAAGGTCCATTAGATATATTTAGTTGTTTGACAACATGTAGATTTAACAATTGGTCACTTTATCTGTAATGGAATCTAATGTCTACAACTGGAGGGCCAATGCTTTGGATTTGATAGTTACCTAATTGTTAAACTTTGTATACTGACAGTATTGTGATTTTGAGGGGGAAAATCCAATTTTATTTTAAAGCTTTTGATTTTGCTGTCTACACTCATCACATGGAGAGTTGCCACATTTTGCTTCCTGATTGCACTGTGCACAGCACAGATGCACCTTAGTGGAAGAACAGAGCCTTTGGAGGCCACCAGCAGGGCCCTTCCATCTTTCTATTGTCCAGGAATGAATAATCTAAATTTTGCCTAAGCAGGTTGTTTCCTTTTCTGGGTTTGCACTATTCTAAAATATACCATTCATATGCTGAAAAGTCAACACAAGGCGTAACACACGGACAAAAAATGCCTGCCATCAATGATGTGCATACACAGTGTAGATTTTCATAAACAAACTACCAAACATTCTCTGTGGTTTTCTTCCACAGAGGAAGAAAAAGGTATCCATATGTATAAAGAAAAGAGATGTACTCTTTAGCAGTACTTTGCAATCAGGTGACCCTCCTGAATGAAATGATCTCAGTAGTAATAATTGTGACAAAAATCTTCAGTTCTTCTTGTCTGTATTTACTTTTTGAAAATACATATAAAAAAGAAAAATTCTTAACAAGAATCTTGCACACTCCCGAGACCTGTCCTTTCCCAATACAACTTGACTATTTGCATGCATGAGTTGCTGGATTTGTGCTTCACATACCAGTGTTAAGCTCAGTGGAAGTTTACCTGGAAATCTTAGCTTAGATGGATCTTGGATGAATCTTGACTTACAGAGGTGAGAGAAAATGAAGGTCGGTAATTAGGGCGACCATTTTAAAGATAGTTTGGGGAATTGGGGCAAAATAATTTTTTCCAAGTGTTGTTTTTTCATTCTTAAAAAAAAAAAAAAAAAAAAATAAAAAAGAATAACTAAAACCTTTAGGAAATCATCCTTGGGGATGTGGGACCAAGTTTGCAACGAAAGGATTTTCCCTTTCAGGTCCACCCTAAAGAACTTGGCTTGCTCCCCGCACTCCCCTTTTAATAATAATAATAATAATAATAATAATAAACCTAAGCAAAAGCCTGTAGGAGTCAGGAATGTTTTAAAATTCAAATACCGAGAGGAGGAAAAAGCTAACGAGCCGCCGAGCCGAGACGGAGGCTGTAGCTTAACAACTAACCCAAGGTTTCTTAGTTCATTAAGCCTTCTCTCTCACATTCTCCAAGTGTCCTCCAACATTTTCCTCTATCCTGAGTCCCCAGTGCAGATGATGCCGCGATGCAGGCTGCAGACCAAGCAACAGGCGTTACGTCTGCCTCGCCCCTCCCCGACCCCCTATCTTTAGTTGGGCTGGGCAGGGTAGGCGACTGATGCTCAGGGGTGGCAGGGAGAAAGACGACCCTTCCAAGGCGACGGAAAAACGTGCTCAAGAGTTCATTAACCAAAAGCGCAGAGCGACGTTGGGTCCCTGTCACCAGAGAGGTAGCGCTGCACTTGATGGGTTGAGATTTGTGTTTTTGCATCTCCATCTCCTTCCTCCATGCTAACCCTGGAGAAGGTAGCTTTCGTCCACGCTTCCCCCCTTAACTGCTAGGTCCGGAGCCTCTGCGAGTGAAGGGACCAGGGCTCTAAATCCTTCACTTTCGAGTCCTTGCTCGTTGCTGGACGCCAGCGTACCCACCTGGCCTGGCCCTCGCCCCCAGAGAGCACCTCCTGGCCGCTGTCTGCAACCAACTCTGGGTGTCCACATTTGAGGGGTGCGCTTGGAGACAGAACCTGTCTCCAAGACTGAAACTTGATCGGCGAGATGCAGGCTTCTGAGCCTAGGCATCGGACAAGGTCCCTGGCAATCCGCGGAAAAGGCACCGACCCTTGGGGGAGCGGGCGAGTGAGCGCCTGCAAGCCCCTTCACTTTCATGCACCGCGTGGGGAAGATGTGATGGGGCGCGGCTCCTCACCCCGAATCCCAGAGGCGCCCTCCCTCGACTCTTCGACCGTCTCACGACCCTCTCCCAGCCCTTAGCCCCCTACCTCGAAAAGCTGAGGAATTTCTCTCCGGGTCAGATACTCCTTGGCATCGTTAGTGTTCATGGCTGTGCCACGCGTGCAGCGGAGCGCGAGGTGGATACTCCCGGGCTGCGGCGACCAGGTTTGGGGCTGGTAGGGTCGTAGCTAAAAACGCGTGCAGTCCCTCCCTCTCACACTCACTCACGCTCAGTCTTCTCGGTCTCAGCGAAAAATAGGGCTCCCTTCGCCTCTCCCCGAGGGTGGAGGTCTCCGCGCTCCCGCCGCCCCCGCCTCGGTGCAGGTCCCCGCGCCGAGCTGCGGACTCCGTGCAGCAGCGCCGCGGCTTCCCTGGCTCCTAAGCAGCCCGAGCGCCAGGGGAGGGGCTGAGGGCGGGGCGGAGGGCGGACAGAACCCCCAGACTGGAGGCAGCAGCCCGCCCGCCTGCCTCTCCGCTCCGCGCCGCGCCCTCCGCGCTCCTTGGAGCCAGGTCTGCTGCGGCCTCCAGTCACGCTACGCGGGCGGGCGCAGGGTGCGGAGGTGGGAACACGGGCGCGCGCGGGGAACTCGCAGCCACAACTCTTGATGCAGCACCGCAGCTAGAGTGCGACGCTTCCCTCCGCGCGCCACCCCTGGGACGCAGCGACCCTGGACCGGGTGGCCAAGGCAATAGGGTAGGGTCTCTCGGAAGCTGCTGCCCTTTGCTTCTTCTGATCTTGTGTGTGCACACACACACACATACACACACAAACGGCTCCTCTTGCATCCCCAAGGAGCTTCCATGAACAAACTCAATAGTCACACAATTTATAGTTTACCCCTAAGGGTACTTACTGAATCTTTCATGGTAGGTGGAATCCAGGCCCTTTGAAATATCTAATTCTTAAGTATCTCTTTCCTTCAGGCAATTTTGTTAGTTGGTTTCTAATTTTTCCTTGTGAGGGTCACAAATCCTTACAGACTTCATTATAAGGCCTTGAATTGAGCCTGAAATCTTCATTAACCAAAGGGTTAATAAATGTGCCATCAGTCAGACCCCGACTCATAGCGACCCCTCCTTGGGTTTCCCAGGTAGTATCACTACGGAAGTGGATTGCCCAACCTTCCTACCCAGGAGTGGCTAGTGGGTTTGAATCGCCAGCCTTCTGGTTAGCAGTCAAGTGCCTCAGGCACTATGCTACCAGAGCTCCTGGGTTAATAAATGTTGTTGTTATTATGCACCATAGAGTCAGACCGGACTCAAAGACCCCTCCTTGGGTTTCTGAGGCAATATCACTGTGGAAGTAGATTGCCCAACCTGCCTTCCCAGGAGTGGCTGGTGGATTTGAACCCCCAGCCTTCTGGTTAGCAATCAAGTTCCTTAGGCACTACTCTACCAGAGCTCCTTGGGTTAATAAATAGTCCTAGTTAATTATCTTTATGGAGAGGAGTGGAAAGTAAGGGAGAGCTGTATGTAGTGGTGGTGGTGTTGCTCTGTTGTTAGGTTGCCATTGAGTCATTTTGACTATAGAGATCCCATGTGACCAAGTAAAACTGCCCCCATAGGGTTTCCTAAGCTTAGGAACTCACCAGATCTCTCTCCCACAAAGCTGCTGGGTGGGTTCCAACTACCAACCTTTCATTTAGCAGCCCAGAGCTTAACCTTTGTCCTACCAGGCTCCTCCATGGAGGTCAGGACACCACTTAAATTGGACAAGTGCTTAGTAGGTGGGGTGGGTGGATATGCATTAGAACTCAGGAGGGTGTAGTTAGTGGACTGTGGGCCATTAGAGCACCATGGGTGAATATGGACAGGTGAACGAAGGCACTGCTAACTGAGCTACTTCCTGTTACAGATTTTTGTCAAGGTGAATTCTCATCCTAACTCCCAAGGTGACTCATTTCCCTCATCAAGATGTCCCTTCATTGCTTGTTTGTGAGATGGTCCATCTTTGTGAGAATGTGGTCTCAAATTGTGTGTAAGGCCTAAAACTGTAGAAGCGTGTATACAAGAGAAAATGAGGTTCTGGAGGCACCAGCATCTGGGGTCTGGACAGAGAGAGAGAGAGAGCCCACACTGCAACTGCTTAAAAAAAAAAAAAAAGTCTGAATGTCCATTTCAAGGTCTGGTTTGCAGACCTTTTCTTGGTTCTATTTCCTGTCACACAGCAACTGCTATTCAAGCCTTGATTATAGTTGTTTTATCTAAGAAAAGGAACTCAAGAATTCATTAGTTTAGTAAAGTAAATGAAGTTTTCCAAACACTTGTGATACCATATGTATCCTTAGATGAGGCAAGTATTTCAGTTTTGTGGAAACTGACTTCTGCCCTTAGAATATGCTACACCAGTTAGAGTCCCAGCTTCTGACATTTCTTTACTTTATTTAAGATCAAGTTACAGCAGTAGTGAAAGCATGGTCTCTTCCCTGTAGCAACACTGTTTTTTTAAAAAACAAGATCCCTAGCACGAAGGTTTTCTTTAAAAGCAGGCAGAGCTGAAGTGAGCTGCCCAGACCGGAAGAGGTAACTTTCTATAGAATTTTTCAAGGTCATCCTTTATAGCAAGAATCTGGCAGAGCACAGCTCACATCTCTCTCCTCTTCTGGTCCTGGTCTTTGAATAGATACATGATTCTAAGCATACTTTAGTGCAGCTCATCAACTGATGGGCAACTTGCTTGTACAGAGAGAGTGGACAAAGAAAACTCCATTGCACTATGAATTCTAGATGGCCTGAAAACTGTAAAAAATGGAGATATGGCAAGTTTCCAGCAGTTAGCTTTATGCATTGACAAACAGTGCTTTTTTGGTATGTTCCAGAGTGGAGAGAGATGTGTGAAAGAGGCAAGATGTTACTAATTACTTTTGCAAAGGGAGTGAAGCTTTGCAGGGAAGGGCTATGTAAGGGACGTCTAATGCTTAAAAAGTCCCTGAGTGGTACAAACACTTTGTGCTCAACTACTAACCTAAAGTTGCAGATTCAAACCTATCCAGTGACACCATGGAAGAAAGTCCTGTGAATCTGTTTCCATAAAGATTACAATCAAGAAAACCCTTTGGAAAAGTTACAGTTACTGTAACTATAACAGTTACAGTTACTTTGGAACAGTTACAGTTCTACCCTGTAACACATGGGGTTGCCATGAGTTGGAATCCACTCTAAGGCAATAAGGTTAAAAAAAAAAAAAGTTTAAAAGCCATGTTGATGATTGGGAAGGAAGGACAAAACAAAAATGCAAACTTGTCATGGGAAAGCTGGCCTGACATTTCCTGTGATGAAATTCTTATGGATATTACATGATATAAAAGTATATAAAAATCTCATGACCTTTTGCCCCCCTCCCCTTTTTTTTTACTCAGGGACTCATTCCAATGGGAAAGAGTGGAGAAATCCAACCAATGAAAATGATTACAGTATGTCAGGTGTCTCAGAATGGAATTCTTCTGTTCCCACTTTCAGAGAGTTGTGGGGTTCTGAAATATGCCAACAAACAAGACAGACATGATCCCTGCAGAAAAGAAACATATTCTACAGGTGAGTGGGCAGATGAACAATAAGCAAATGACATACACAAACAGCATCAAACCAGGCAGATAAACAGCAACAACAACAATAACAAAAAGACAGCAATAGCTAGAACATTAGAGCATATCAGATAGTGTGATCATGAAAATCAAATGGAGTTAACTCTGTTGATTTGAAGCAAGGAAGCAAAGGAGACAGAGAGTCCAGACTTGTTTGTTGGGAGTGGCAAAGGAAGTGGGAATTGAGAATAACCACTGGGATGATGACTAGGACTTTCCAAAAGACCAGACATCCTTGAGGAGGAGGCTCTTGGTGGTAATATTCCCTGGACATCCCTAGAGAGAGCTCACTATTGACACAGAGGCAAAAGACCAAGCCTACTCTGTATTACTCAAGTATCTACAAGCAGGAACCATTTGCCCCATTCATATAGAGAGTCACCACTCATCTGTCAGTTTGTCATACTATAGTGGCTTGCATGTTGCTGTAATGCTGGATGCTATGATGTTGGTATTTCAAATACCGTCAGGGTCACCTTTCTTTGACCCTCTAGCTCTTGGCCTGGCCTCTACCCTGCTAGGGGAGTGTTACAAAGCTCTTTTAGCTCTGCCGATAGGTGCACCCCTCTCCACCAGCAAGCCTCTTGTCCACGTGCACTCAGCTCTCTTGCTCCATAGGCCAGCAATCCTGCCTCTCTGTCTCTCACTGGTCTCTTGGTTCAGCTCCTGTCATCTCAGCACAGCTGTTGTCCCAGTGCAGCCGTTGTCTCAGCACCGCAATCTTGGGTCCAAGGATGTGCTCTAATCCTGGCTGGTCTTTCTTGCTGGTAATGAGATTCTCCCGTTCCACCTCTTGGATGGCTCATTAACCCTAGCAGAATGGTAAAACTGACTAAGCCTCACATTAAGGCTCCATACACCTTGTTTGTATAGCCCTACCCCCAACAGGGTGTCATGTACCTTATTTACATAATTATTAAGTTACTCAGTCCCCTTGATGGGCCACCACATCTCACATTTGCATAATCCCACTCAGTCATCTGATAGGAGTCACAAAGACCATGTCTAGAAGAACCATACTAAGTAGTTCACTGCACTGCAAGCACCATTCTAATGTGTGAATGAATGAGAGTTCCAGGTTTACTGTGCTCTCACTAATAAGGAATTATATTTTTATTATTCATTTCATCTTAATAGATAAAAATTATTGCTGTTACTATGTGCCATCAAATTTATTACAACTTGTAGCAACCTGCTAGGGCAGAGTAGAACTGCTCCATAGGGTTGCCTAGGCTGTAATCTATATAAAAGCAGACAGCCACATCTTTCTCCTGCAGAGCAGCTGGTAGGTTCCAACTGCTAACCTTTTTGTTAGCAGTGGCTGCTTAACCACTGGGCCACAGAGCTCAATTATTTGCAAAGCTGTCTGTGCCTTCACTAGGCTCTCAGTGCTTTTCAGAAAGGATTTACCTTTCTGTCCAGTACAGTGCCTGCCATGGTGTCTTACACATTGTGAGACCTGTTGTATGAGGCATTATATCACTTCATCTCACTTAATTCTCACAATGGTACCTTGAAGTAGATATTATTTTCCACTTTTGGTTGAGAAGAGAATATATTTGTGTGTCACATCACATAACTAGAAACTGATTGAACTATATACAGAAAAATCAATATTAGATGAATTTCAGACCTGAATGTGAACATTAAAACAATAAAGTTTTTTGAGAAAACCTAAGAGAATATGTTTGTGATCTTAGAGTAGAAAAACAAAGTTCTTAATGGGACATGAAAAACATTAATAATAAAAGGATAATGATAAATTGAACTACATTACAAGTAAGAACTTGGATTCCTTAAAAGACACCATTAAGAGAGTAAAAAGGCATCCTATCAAGTGAGAGAAGACATTTGAAATACATATATCCAATAAACCAAAAATAAATAAATAAATAAAAACCCAAACCTGTTGCCATTGAGTTCATTCCAATTCATAGTAACCCTATGGGTACAGAATAGGAAGAATACTGAAAGTACCACGGACTGCCAGAAGAACAAACAAATCTGGCCTGGAAGAAGAGCAGCCAGAATGCCCCTTGGAAGCAAGAATGGCCAGACTTTGTCTCACCTGCTTTAGCATGTCGTCAGAAGGGACCATTTCCTGGAGAAGGATATCATGCTTAGTAAAGTGGAGGGTCGGTGAAAAAGGGGAAGGCCCTCAACAAGATGGATTGACACCGTGGCTGCAACTATGGGCTCAAGTAAAGCAAGGATTTTGGGGATGGTGCATGACTGGACAGTGTTTCGTCCTGTTGCACGTAGGGTCCCTATATGACTTCACAGTGGCCAACAAGAACAACATAAGGTTTCCAAGATTGTAATCTCAGACTGCCAAATCTTTCTCCCACAGAGCAATTGGTGGGTTCAGACCACCAACCTTTGGTTAGCAGCCAAGCGCTTAACCACTGTGCCACCAGGGCTCTTATGTCCAGTAAAGTACTCAAATATATAAAGGACTACCAATTTATCAGAAAAGGGCAATACAACAGAAATACAGGCAAAAGACTTGAGCAGACACTTCACAAAAGAAGGTATCCAAATGACCAAATGACCAGTAAATGTGAAAAGGAAATATAGTTCATTAGTCATTAGAAAAATACAAATTAAAACCACAATTGGATAATGCTGTACATCTATCAGAATGGTTAAATTGAAAAACATAGTAAATACCAAGTCTTGGTGAGATGTGGAGAATTAGAACCCACATACACTACTGAGGGAGCATAAACTTGAACAATCACTTTGGAAGACTTTGTAAATAACTATTAAAACTCAATATATGTACATTTAAAAAAAAAGAAAAAAAGCTCATTGCCCTCGAGTCAGATCTGACTCATAGTGACGCCTCCTTGGGTTTCTGAGGCCCAATCTTCCTTATAAGGAGTGGCCGGTGGGTTTGAACTGCCAGCCTTCTGGTTAGCAGTCAAATGCCTTAGGCACTACGCCACCAGAGCTCCCTAATATATGTGTATATATATATATATATATAATGAAGGTTGGGCAATCTACTTCTGTAGTGATACTGCCTTGGAAACCCAAGGAGGGATTGCTATGAGTCAGATCCGACTCAACAGCAATGAGTTTGGGGTTTTTTTGGTTTATATGTACATATATATTTACCAGAAGATACATACTAAAATTTTCATAGAAGCACAATTTGAAACAGCCCCAAACTGGAACTACTCAAATGTTCAAGAAGACTATTCTACTTCATGGATAATTATTAGTAAAATATTTCATTATAAATAATTTATTAATAGTTTATTTACAAAATACTATAAGCCTTGAGAATCACCAGCCTATAAATGCATGTAACAATATTGATGAATCTTATAAATATAATATTGAATAAGCTTCAGAAGCAAAAGATACAGACTACATCATTCCATTTATATGAAGTACAAATACAGGCTGAACTAATCTATTCCATTAGAAGTCAGGGTAGTGGTCACCTTTAGAGGAGTGAAGCAACCAACAGGGAACTCCTTAAGAGGTTTTGGGGGGTACTTCCTGTATTCTGTTCCTTGATGTGAGTGCAGGTTACACAGGTTCATTTTGTGAAAATACATTCAGCTGTATAAATAGGACATGTACACTTTTCTATATGCATATTACATTTTATAAAGAGTTATAAATTAAAAAGTAAAAGTTGCAACGTATAGGATTCAAATCCAAGATAAGGTCACCCTTTGATTTCATGCACTCCGACCTGCCCCATGATATTTCATCATTCATTAAGCAGACCTTGAAGTGAACTTGCAATCTGTGGCTCTCTACTTATGTCTTTTTATTGGACTTATAGTGAAATTGCTACTATAGGCACTACATTGTTTGCAGGCAATATTTTGTTTCCAGATTAGTCTGTCTCCCTGGTTCTGAGCTACTCACCAGCAGGCACCAAAGCCCAGAAATCTTTGTATTCCTAGTGCTTTTGACAATGCCTGGCCCAAAATAAGTACACATAAGTGCAGGAATGAAATATCTATATCTATACCTGTAGAATGCTTAGGGTTCAGTCAAAGAAATTTAGAAAGTTACACTAGCAAGAAAAGCAAGATTTTTATTATTATTTCAAATAAATATGTTGAAAATAACCTCAAAGAGTAATTGCCATTTTGATTTTTCATCTGAGAGTGCATTTAGGTGGTAGCTCAAGCAATACATTTTTAATGTTTAGTAATACTATGGCTTATAAATACATGATCACAACGAAAATAGTGTTTAATAAGAATTCATCTGCTCTGCAGTATTTGTTGAGTACCTACTATGTGCCTGGTGTTGCTGGCCCTGCTGTGCTGCCAGACACAAAGGAAACTGAAGTACACATGAGGAGCACCCATCTATGAAGAAGGAGCTCTGGTGGTGCTGTGGTTAAGGCATGGGGCTGCTAACCTAAAGGTTGGCAGTTTGAACCCACCAGCCACTCTGGAGAAGAAAGATGAGTCAGTCTGCTTCCATAAAGATTTACAGCCTTGGAAACCCAATGGGATTCACTACGAGTTGCCTTGATAGCAGTAGATTTGGGTTTGTTTGTTTATTTGTTTGTTTTTTGGAATCTATGAAGGGAAGGCAATGAACAGTAGGCATCATAAATAAGAATATTTTGTTGTTGTTGTTGTTGTCAGGTGCCATTGAGTCAGCTCCAACTCATAGCGACCCTATGTACAACACACTGAAACACTGCCTGGTCTTGTGCCATCCTCAACAATTCTTGCTATACTTGAGCCCATCGTTTCAGCCACTGTTTCAATCCATTTTGTTGAGAGTCTTCCCCTTTTTTGCCAAACCTCCACTTTACTAAGCATGATATCCTTCTCCAAGGACTAGGCCCTTCTGACAACATGACCAAAGTAGAAGTCTGGCCACTCTCATTTCCAAGGAGCATTCTGGCTGCTCTTCCTCCAGGCCAGATTTGTTTGTTCTTATGGCAGTCTGAGGTACTTTCAGTATTCTTTGCCAACACCACAACTCAAAAGCATCAACTCTTCTTCAGTCTTCCTTATTTATTGTCTAGCTTTCATGTGCATATGAGGCCTTTGAAAATACCACGGCTTGGGTTTGGCTCACCTTAGTCTTCAAAGTGACATCTTTGCTCTTCAACACTTTAAGAAGATCTTTTGCAGCAGATTTTCCCAGTGCAATACAACATCTGATTTTTTTACTGCTGCTTCCATGGATGTTGATTGTGAATCCAAGTAAAAGGAAATCCTTGAAAACTTCAGTCTTTTCTCTATTTATCATGATGTTGCTTACTAGTCCATTAGTGAGGATTTTTGTTTTTTTATATTGAGGTGTAATCCATACTGCAGACTGTAGTCTTCATCAGCAAGTGATTAAAGTCATCTTCAGTTTAAGCAAGCAAGGTTGTGTCATCTGCGTATCACAGGTTGTTAATAAGCCTTTTTCCAATATCAATGTCACATTCTACTTAATGTAGTCCAGCTTCTTGGATTATTTGCTTAGCATACAGATTGAACAAGTATGTTGAAAGGATACAACCTGATGGACACACTTCCTGATTTTAAATCATGCAGCATCCCCTTGTTCTGTTTAAACAACAGCCTCCTGTTCTATGTACAGGTTCCTCATGAAAACAATTAAGTGTTCTGGAATTCCCATTCTTTGTAATGTCATCCATAATTTGTTATGATCCACAGAGTCAAATGTCTCTGCACATGATCTGTGTCTATGATCCACAGAGTCTTTGCATAGTCAATAAAACACAAGTAAACATCTTTCTGGTATTCTTTGCTTTCAGCCAAGATCCATCTGACATCAGCATGATATCCCATGTTCCACATCCTCGTCTGAACCCAGCTTGCTTATGGTCTTTAAAAGGTGATAAATGCTGTGGGGAAAGAAAAAGGAGGGTAGTGGCTAGTTAAACTTTTAAATAAAATGGTCAGGGAAGGCCTTATTGGGAAGGCGACATTCAAGCAAAGTTTTGAGGAAGTGAAGGAGTTGGCCTTGCCAGTGTCTGGTGGAGCAGTTAGTTGAGATGCCCTAAGGTAGGAGGATGCCTGTGTGGCTGGAGCAGGGTGAGGGATGAGAAGGCCAGAGATGCATGGGTTCTGATCTCAGAGGACCTTGCAGACCATTAAAAGGATCTTGGGCTTTTACTCTATATGAAATAGGAAATTAGAGAAGAGTTTTAAGGCAAGTGTAACATGATCTGTCGACTGGTTCAAGAATAAGGAGGAGAGCAGATGTAGAAGGGAGCCATGGTGATTAAGGTGAGAGATGATGAAGGCATGAACTAAAATGTTGGCAGTACAGATGATGAGAACTGGTTAGATTGTAGATATCCTTTGAAGACAAAGCAGAATTTCTTGACAGATTTGGTGTTCAGTATGAGAGAAAGAAAAAGTCAAGAATAACTTAATAGTTTTTGGCCTGAGGACAGTAAGTAAGCTATTGACTAAGTGGCCTCAAGCAATTTATACCGACTTACAAAAATAGATACACAGTAAAGGAGTTTGTGAAATCCAGAGGAGCAAAAAGAATACTTTACTCTAAGTGGCCTGGCACCTAGTAGGTACACTCTTCTGCTTACTGACCATATTTCATTCCCAATCCTTGGCTGATGGCAGTCACTGAGATCCAAAGTTACCTACATGAGAAGAATTTTCACTTATTTCAAGGTATGTTTGGAAACTGTTGTTTTAGAATTGCACTGTTCATTCATCTACAGTGGGAGTTGATTCCTTCAAATCATCTTTCAAGACTAGATTCCTTCAAATCAAGTCTTTATCAGTCACCTAACTTGGCTAAGATAATATAAATAAGGGAAAAACCTGAACTCCAAGGAGCTTCTAAAGTTCAAATCTGCAGGTAAAATATATAGAAAAGTACTCTCATTTTGCTTTTAAATAAATATTCTGACATATACTTAGAAATAAATGTTTTTATGAGTCTCTTTTAAGCCCCAGAGAAAAACAAACACATGAGATCAATTTATTTTCTTAAATTTGTTTTTATGAAATGCAAATAACACATCTAAGTTTTAGTCATTATTGACAAATAGCAATTCTGTGAGCCTAGAGGCCTAAAGTTTATAACTCTCACACACATGTCAGAACCAGAATGCCCCATCGTGTGTTTACATTGCTTATTTCTGTCACTTCGCTATATGTCTCATGAGCAATCTATTAGTAATACATATATTAATCAGCCTAGGATGAGTAAATTTTAATCTTTCCACCCAAGGAATAAAATGTGTTGCTTCTCAGCAGTCACAAGGCATTCATGTTGGTGGTATGCTAGAAATTTTTAAAACTTCCCAGTATTTACCATCTGCTCCTGTTTTTATCTATTCCGTTTAACACATTTCCCCTATTAACTGTTCTATAATACAATTATGAGCATTGATGCTGTTTTTCAAACTAGATGCAATTTTAAAACTAAAGATCTAGTAGAGACACATGAACAATGAATAATTTAAAGTAAAAGGGACCCTTACCCAGATAAATCAATATGTTAGATTATGTAAAGGAAAGTTAATTCTAAGTCATTTTTCCAGTCATGTCACCTGTGTAAGATTGTGTTAGTGGCTATCATTGTCTACATTGTACAATTTGGTACCCCTTAGCCACATATGGTTATTTAAATTAAAATGTATTAAAATTAAATCAAATCAAAACCTCAGTTTCTCAGTTGCATTAGCCACATTTCAAGTGCTCAATAGCCACTTGTATCTAGTGTCTACCATGTGGGATGGTGCAGCTCTAGAACACTTCTATCATCTCAGGTAGGCCTACTGTAAGGTACTGGTCTAACAAATTGCACATTTCTTAGTATGGATTTCCAGGCCATCTATAATCTCATTGTTGTTTATCTTTCTAGTTGTATCTTCCACTATACCACTTATATGTAATCCAACCCAAGCATACTCAGTCTTCTAAATCATTCCCTTCTCCAAGTAGACTTTAGATTTTTTTTTTTTTTTTTTTTGAGGGGGGCCTTATTTAATTGATTTTATCAGCTTAAAATTAGTTTCCTCCATTTTTCACTTAATGAAATAGTCTCAGATCTTCAATGTTCTATTTAAATGCAATCTTTTCTATTAAAAATCATCTTTATTGGCATTTGACTGCTAACCAGAAGGCTGGCAGTTCAAACGCACCAGCCACTCCTCAGAAGGAAGACCGGGCAATCTACTTCTGTAGAGATACTGCCTAGGAAACCCAAGGAGGGGTTACTATGAGTCATATTTGACTCGACAGCAGTGAGTGAGGTTTTTTTTTTTTTAATTCAAGTCAAAGGGATTTACCTAATCTCTCTTTTTGTCCTCTCTGGAGTGTTATTTGTACCTCTATCTTACCTTATACCTTATTTATGCGTATTTGTTTCTACCATCTGATCCAGCACCCAAAATGTAAGTGTCTTCATAGTTTCTTCTCTATGCTTTCTATCACAGTGCCATGTACATAGTAAATGTTGTTCTTGTTGTTATGTGCCATCGAGTTGGACCTGACTCATAGCAACCCTTCCTTGGGTTTCCATGGTGGTATCACTAAGGAAGTAGATTACCCAACCTTCCTTCTAAGGAGGGGCTGGTGGATTTGAACTGCCAGCCTTCTGGTTAGCAGTCAAGTGCCTTAGGCACTATGCTACCAGAGCTCCCACATAGTAAATACTCATAAATAATGATTTGAGTAATTTATGAAAAATTTAAATATTGCTTCCTGTTTTTGTGGTTATTTGCAAAAATATTTGTGAATATTTCTTGATGTGCTTTGGAGATGTAGATTTATTTCCTTCATTCTATTGCCTAAGGTATTTGACTACTAAACAGAAGGTTGGTGGTTCAAATCCACTAGCCACTCCATGCGGAAGACAGGGCAATCTACTTCCTTACAGATTTACCACCTCGGAGACCCAATGGGGTCGCTATGAGTCAGTCAATCAACTTGATGGAAGTGAATTAGGTTTTTGGTTTTGGTATTCTAGGACTATAACTTTCAAACTCTACTGACTAACCTTATATAGGGTGGAAGAGGAAGAGAGTGCATCAAGTTATAGACCCAAGTCTCTCTTTTTATGACTACAATTTGATGCTTGAACATTTGGATTTGCCTTTGCTATTTATTATCTCTTGTGCTTGTAGCTAGAAAACAGGATGCAATTTAAACCAATTAAACATAGAGTGTCTACTAATCCCTGATAATTGATGCTTGGAGATAGGTATCCTTCCCATCTAGCTGTCCCTGGTCACTGGTTTTGCAAAATCAAAAGGACAAAAATAAAGGTTGTTATGACCTTGTTCCTTCTTTCTGAAAAAGCTGTTGCCCATTGCTACATTTCAATTATTTAAAACAAAGCAGAACTTTCATAAATTAATCTATTTTCAAGCTACAAACTCAAAATGGATTCTAAGAGGCCATCACTCCTCATTTCCAGAAAATACTGTGCAAACACCATGGCATATACTTTTCAAGGGAATTTCTAATTGTATTACCCTTGTCTTCCATAAAAATTCTCCTTTGTAACTTTCAGAAATTGGCAGGTGTTCTTTGTGAAGATTATTTTTTGCTAATGAAATATTGGCAGTTCCAATGATGGGTTTACCTTTATGAAAGAAGGGAATATTTTTGTATTTCTCTATTATGCTGAGTACCTACTTTCAAAGAAGGTGTTTCCTACTGTGGTCATGGCAGCTTCATGACGACAATCATTCTGGTATCTTTGGACTTGACAGCTACTATTCAAAAAGGGTGAAGAGAAAAGAAATATTCCTTTGCTCACATTCATTAAATTATATTTAAATTTATCATAAGTCCCTTTCAATTCATCTGTTTTATGACTACACCAATGATTTCTCCCCAGGAGTCTGCTATACTGTGAATCTCCAATGTTGACTCTCTTCTGGGCTTCAGTTTTGGCATACCAATGGTTTTTGTTGTTGTTGTTGTTAGATGCTGTCAAGTCGACTCTGTCTCATAGCAACCTGTGTACAATAGAATGAAACACTGTCTGCCCCTGTGCCAGCCTTACAATCCTTGCTACACCTGAGCCCATCATTGCAGCCACTGGGTCAATCCATCTCATTGAGGGCCCTCCCCTTTTTCGCTGACCCTTCACTTCACCAGGCATGATATCCTTCTCCAGGGAATGATCTCTTCTGACAACACGATCAAAGTAGGTGAGATGAAGTCTGGCCATTCTCAATTCCAAGGAGCATTCCAGCTGCACTTCTTCCTAGACAGATTTGTTAGTTCTTCTGGCAGACTATGATACTTTCAGTATTCTTCACCAGCACCACAGCTCAAAAACGTCAACTCTTCTTCAGTCTTCCTTGTTCATTGTCCAGCTCTTACATGCATATCAGGAGATTGAAAATATCATGGCTTGGGTTAGGTATACCTTAGTCTTGAAGAAGGCATCTTTACTCTTCAGCACTTTAAAGATTTTCCCAGTGCAATACATCATCTGATGTCTTGACTGCCGGTTTCATTGGTATTGGTTGCAGAAACAAGTAATATGAAATCTTTCACAACTTCAACCTTTTCTCCATTTATTGTGATGCTGCTTATTGGCCCAGTTGTGAGGATTTTTTTCTTTTTGTTGAGATGTAATCCCTACTGCAGACTGAAGTCTTTAATCTTCATCAGTAAGTGCTTCAAGTCATCCTAACTTTCAGCCAGCAAAATTGTGTCGTCTGCATATCGCAGGTTGTTAATGTGTCTTCTTCCAGTCCTGATGCCATGTTCTTCTTCATATAGTCCAGCTTCTCAGATTGTTTGTTCAGGATACAGATTGAATAAGTATGGCTTTCCAGATACTAATTCTTTTAAATAGTTAACATTTATTGATCACATACTATATGACAAGCATCATGCTAGTTGCTGAAGAAACAGAGATAAAGACAGTGAGACAAAATGTTCATGGACTCCCCAGATGAAAAGCCTATTAAATCAAAGATGATAATACAACAAGGGACAATATAGCAAAAAAGAAAGAGCACAGCCTTACTAGCGATATGATGTCCACAAGTTACTAATGTCTCTGAGTCTCAGTTTTCTTTCATAAAAATGTCATTATTAATTCCTAAGTCATTGGGTTCTTGTGAGGATTAATTGAGCTTATAAACACAGGGTTGCAATTTAACCTGTCTCCAAATTCCAGTTCATTGCCCACTGAATTCCCTATTCTGTCATTTAAAACCCTGATCCTAATTATCCACTACTCTCCCTTCTTCACTGTAAATTCAAAATAAACTGAATTGCCTCTTGTTCCTTGGATACACTTGTCTGATGGCTTCTTCCTTTTGCTCAGGCTCTTCTTACTACCTAGAATACTTCCCCAATTCTGCATATCCAAAGTCTTTCTGCTTCAAGGCTCCTGAAGAAATATAATTTTCTTCTTAAAGAAAAAGCACTTGTCTCTGCAGCATGAAATAGATGTATGCCATAAAATTCTGTAGTACCTTTTTCAACCTTTAAAGAAAATTATGTTTTTATGAGACAAGTAAGTCCAGTACTAGAATTTGAATGATAATTAATACCTATGCATTGAGAACATTTTATCTGTGGTTGATCAGTCACTATTTGGGCTTGAGAAAAGTATGGTGGCGCAGTCTGATCCTGAATGAAAAGGCATTAATAGAGTGTGGCGGGATGCTCCACCTCCCTCCATATCCATGTCACTTAGCCCTTCCTCCTCCTGCTTAACCACTTTTACTTCAGGAAGCTCCTTCCATGTCATCAAACAAATCAGAAATGGTAGTAATGAGCCAAACATTAGAACTAGATGATATAAATACTTATGGATAATTTTTTAAAAAAATATTTGGCATCTTTAAGCTCTGTTTGTTACTATGATTTGGGTAAATGTGGATTTATTACCTTCTTTTTGCTTGAACCATCCTTCAAAAGTCTTGAATGCTTGAAAATATGTGAATATTTAGAGCTTCAAAATGTTTTAATTATTGAAGAAAGCGTGTATTTCATTGGTAGTTTCATTTGCTTCATAAGCTATTAGACCAATAAATTGATTAAAATATTGAATTTTCATAAATAAGATATTTTTCCATCACAGCAAATTTGGTACCCATGTCATAAATTTTGCTTTCAAATACTTTGAGGATACATAATGAATTAAATTGTTAATAGCTAAAATAACTTCACTTTTTGTATTTGTGCAAATATTAATAAAGTTCATAAATCTTTATTAAAAGTTTAGGCTTTCTAAGTAAATATGACTTGATAATGACTATCATTCCCGTTAGAGTGGTCATCAGCAGTCAAACAGGAACCAGAAGGTGCTGGGACCAAACCAGTTGTAAGCCCTGTTTAATTTTCTAGATCCACCGATACTGCCAATTGTATCTTTTGCAGCAATGCCCATCATCTCTACTTGCACAAATGATTTCAGTATCCTCTGTGAGCAACTCTACCTTATTGATCCAGGTTCACAGATACACTTTCACACTCCTGCAATGAAGCAAATGAGCTCTTTCTGTTTGCTTTCCTATATTGTTTCCACCTTGTTGTCAATTGAGCTCTGGTAGCATAGTGGCTAAGGCACTTGACTGCTAACCAGAAGGCTGGCAGTTCAAACCCACCAGCCACTCCTCAGAAGGAAGGTTGGGCAATCCTACTTCCGTAGTGATACTGCCTCGGAAACCCAAGGAGGGGTCGCTATGAGTCGGGGCCGACTCGACGGCACATAACAACAACAACATTGATTTAGCACCTCTATAAATTCAGATTCAAAATCTTGGACATTTTATCATTCTATATCAACCAAACTGCAGAATATCACATAAATTCTCTCTCTCTCTCTCAACTGCCACAGACTTACTAGCTTCGATGAATTATTTACTTTCCAAGTTTTTTAGAATTTTTAAATCTCTGTTAATGACAAAAGATTTTTGTCTTGCAAACTCCATATATCACAAAATCTCTAAGATCTAATATACTGTTTTTTTTTTCTTTTTTTATCTGATATTTCTATTTCACCAGCATTTTGAACTATTTTATTCTAATCAGAGGGCTTGTGTTATCCAAGTGCTCCATGGCAACAGTCTGCTGGTGGCCACTGCCCACTGCTGAATTTCTATGTAAGTCATTTCATTCAGAAATACTTGATCCATGATAGTCTGAGAAAAGTGGTGATATAATTCTATAATGCTGTTTTTTGTTTCAACTACATTCACATCCATAAGGTGCTTCTGCACCTTCACAACAGCCATATGGTGCAGTTCTCATTCTGAGCACCCTTTTGGAAGAGACAAAGTAAATCTAATGGATAAGTATGACTAGGAACAATTCATCCTTCTTTACTGGAGACTGACATTTTCACTGTTGTTGTTATGTGCTATTGAGTCAGACCCGACTCAGAGCAACCCTTCCTTGGGTTTCCAAAGCAGTATCACTACTGAAGTAGATTGCCCAACCTTCCTTCTGAGGAGTGGCTGGTGGGTTTGAACGCCAGTAGTTAGGAAAATAGACTGAAATCAAATTGCTTTGGTTTAAGATCTGCTCCATTACCTGCTTTATTTGGAATAAGTTGTGTAATCTCTGTCCTCGGTTTTCTCAACTGTATAATGGGAATAATACTTTACGATATCACTGTGTTTAAAGAAATTGATACATGAAAAGCACTTAGAACAGAGCCTTCTATATAGTAAGTGCTCAACAAAGAATAGTTGCCATGATTATTGTTGTTGTTCCTGTTATTTTGTATGCATTTTACCTCTTTTGCTTGATATGAGTAATTCATGTCTGATTCATTCTGGTATCCTTTCCAAATATTACACAATGCCTTAGGCATAGGAAGTATTCAGTAAATGCTCTATTAATTGAAAAAATATGTGAAATATTTGCAATACACTAGGCATGCTAGGAGCTGGAGATGTAATACTGAATAAGAGCTACAGTCTCTGCTCTCATTCTATTAGGAAAGACACAGACCAAATAAATAATAACAATAAACGGTGATGTTACAATGGAAATACCTGATAATCTTTTGCTGAATGAATGGTATGAACTAAGGCACTCCTGTGCCTCTGACGTCCCATGACTGGAAGTCTGAATGTGAGCACAGGGGATGAGTCTCATCTCTTTCCTGTGGTGCCTTCCTTAATGGGAAAAAGACAACCTGACAATTATATAACCTCACTACTAATACAGTACCACATGGCAACACCAAAAGGATCCTAAGGGAACTGGGGAATCAATGCTACACATGATTATTGCCCATATATGGAAAAGATTCCACTGGTGTCTTCATTGAACTAGTGAGGCTAATGCCTTGAATTATTCTGGAACCAATAAATTCACAACTGACTTATAATCTTTTCCCTTCATGTGATTTGAACTGTGAGTCATCTGTTCCTCTGAAATTGTGGACACATTGGTGTATTTTTAACTTACTAAAAGCCACTGTTCTAGAATAAAGCAGAACAGAGATGCAGTATGCAATTGTCTAGGGAGAAATGGTGTAAGAGGTCTTCTGGGGAGATCTATATTTCTGATTGCCTAGACAGTGATGAAGGGTCCCCAGGGCTGAGAATTTCAGCCCATATTCCCCTGGGCTGCATTCCCAGTCCAGGAGCAGAAGCAGCACAATTTCCAAATGTGAATCGTTCCTCTGGGCCCCAATAGCCCTTTGTTCAAGTGTCTGCCTCTCTCCTGGACCCCGCCATATTCACTTTTGCAGCCCCCAAACGAAGCACTGATGTCTAGATCAAATCCTATTTTGCACACATATTTGTGAACCCATACATCCATTCATTTATTCATTTATTTCATAGATATTTGTTAAGCAAATATTATGTGCAAAAGCTGTGGTAGGTGTGGTAGTTAAATTTGTAGGTCAACTTGGCTGGGCCTTGTTGAGTGGCTGGGCAGCTGGTGGTATTATTCCCCATGATGAGACTAGCAATCAACTCCATGGTGGGATCTACCACAAGCAGCTGATGTGGTGGGATGTGGTCTGCTTCCCATATATAAGAAGAAGCTTTGGGAATGGTCTCTAGCTTATGGCATGCTTGGACCCTGTATGTAGCCAAGTCATTGTTCAGCAACCTGCAATGTTCTGCCAACCTTGGGACTTTCATTGGACTGAATGAATGGCCTGTCATATGGTTTGGTAACATCAGGACTGTGCCTTTTTACTTGTCAACCTTGGGCTTATCAGCCTCAGCAATCAGCAGCTGTCTGAGTGAAGAAATGCCTCTAGCTCCAGTGGGCTGGGAGCAGGAGGCAGCACTGAAGTCCAAGGCTGAGGGGCTTTCACCCACCATCTAGAGCCTGGCACTTGGAACTCAGACTAAAAACCTCTAACTTGTAAGAATAAACTCCTATTTGTTAAGGCCATCCCATCTGTGGTATATTCTTGTCAGAGTGACACTAGGTAACCAGAACAGTAGGCATCGAGGATGTAGCAGAGAACAAAACACACACAGCCCCTACCCTCTCAAAGTTCAGTTTAGTATGTAGGTCTGTATGTTTGGACACAGGGATGGGAGAATTCACAATATAAAGTAGTAATTACACAAATAATTCCAACTACAGTATTTACAAGATCCTGGAGGACTAGGGATCCTGACCAAGCTCTGATAATTAACTAGCAAGATAAACAACAACAGCCACCGAGAAACCCGAAACAAACCCATTGCCATTGAGTCAATTCTGACTCATGGTGGCCCTATGTGTCATAGGCTAGAGCTGAGCTCCATAAGGTTTCCTTGGCTGTAATCTTTATGGAAGCAGATCACCAGGGCTTTCTTCTGTGGTGCCACTGGGAGAGTTCAAACCACCAATCTTTTGGTGAATAGCCAACCACAAAACATTTGTACCAACCAGGGACCTTAAACCAGCAATATAACATGGACCAAATTATTTAAACTCTCTGTGTCTCATTTTCTCATTTGTAAAATGAGATATCTATATGAGCCGATGTCTAAAATCTCTGTCAGACCTGAACTTTATGATTCTGTGATTACGTAGCAGAAAACTAAGTACAAAAAGAAGCTGATTAAAATTTTTTTATTCACTAATAACATCAGTAAACACTACCAGAAGAAGGTCATTTGATAACTTTTCAAACTCTCAGTGACTGTAAGAGAAATCTCACCACACAGAGAGAAATAAAGTAGGAAATCTGCTAGACAAAAAACAAAACAAATCCATAATTTTAAGAATCAGAGCAAAACAAATGAAAAATGTCTTGAATCTAAAATATCTTGGCATCATTTTGGATTAGTAACAGGATGGTATGCAGTATTGACTGAAATATTTTCTAGCTTCAAGAGGTTACAAATAGTGCAAGGGTTACAAAAGAGATAACACCTTTTTGAGAACAAAATTAGTAAATTCTCCAATGCTGAGTTTAAAGAAGACCCAGTTTTTGGCAAGAAACTTCTGTTTTTTCCCATGTAAAAGGGACTACACTGGATTGATGACCTTTACCAGTGAGGAAGATAAACCAGGATGGAGGACTTGGAACAAAAAAAGGTTACTGTGGAATATTTTAGCTATCGTCTCTTCCTTTCATTCCTATGGAGGAAATGAGGGAGGCACTCAACTGGTTCCCTTCCTGGACTCTTCCAAGAGATCCCCTCATAATATTTGTCAGGTAGTTGGAAAAATGGCAGACTGACACACTGAATCTTGGTGGTTGTCTGTTGAACATCTTGCTGGTTTGCCCTGAAGAGTGACAGAAAGAGCACTAGGAACTGCTGATGTGACTATAGTAAACCAGATGGCCCAAGAGCAGGAATTTCTTTTACAAGTTTTCTGCTCCTGAGACATACAGAAGATGGGCCCCACCTGTGTCACAAAGTGTCTATGAGATGGGGGCCATGGCCTTGTTGGGGATGGCTATAGCATGAGAAAAAAAAAAAAAAATACTGCCATCAAGTTGATTCCGACTCAGTGATCCCCATTGGGTTTACAAGGCTGTAAATCTTTAAAGAGGTAGATTGCCTCATCTTCTTCCTATAGAGCAGCTGGTGGGTTTGAACGACCAAATTGGTTAGCAGCCAAATGCCTTACCCGCTATACCACCAGAACTCCTTAGCATGAGGCAAAGAAGCACAAAAAAGGATGTGATATGATGCTAACCAGGAATCTGCCAGATGAGCAGGCCCAGTCTCCTCGGGAACAGCCAGTGACCAGGAGAGTTTTAGGTTATATGAGTATTTCATCAGTGGGTTCCATTGGGTCTCCCTTACCCCACACTGAGACAAAACCAGGAAACTAGATCAGTGGTGATAACAAAAAGGGGAAAACAACTCTGCCACCACCAGGTGAAAGTGTTCATAAAAGAGAACAGTGATTACATCCCACAAAATGAAATTGATTGACTAACCTCAGGCAGTCAGGGAAGGAAACATCTTTCGTCTCTTTACCTTGCCTCAGATGAGGTTGAATTGACCAGTGAGAAGGATTGGCCCCTGACAAAGCAAATAGGGACCAGATTATGAACTAAACTAGCAGCACACTTTGGGTTCTAACAGCTCCAGGTCAAACAGCAGATAAACCCAGGACGTCACCCAGAGTATCAGAGGAAGCAGAGACCTGGTCCCTGAGGACTCTACCTCCTCCCTGTAACCTTCTCATCTAGGCCATATCTTACCTTCATCAACTGAAGGCCATTTTGGGGGGAGAAACAGGAGGAGGCTATCTGATGTTGTTGTTGTTGTTAGGTGCTGTCAAGCCATTTCCGACTCATAGCGACCTCAGGCACAGCGAACGAAACACCGCCCAATCCCATGCCAACACCATGATCCTTGCTATACTTGAGCCCATTGTTGCAGTCATCGTGTCAATCCATCTCATTGAAGGCCTTCCCCTCCTTCTTCAACCCTCCACTTTACCAAGCATGACATCCTTCTCCAGGGAATGGTCTCCCTGACAATATGACCAAAGTAGGTGAGATGAAGTCTGGCCATTCTCACCTCCAAGGAGCATCTCGGCTGCACTTCCTCCAGGACAGATCTGTTAGTTCTTTTAGCAGTCCATGGTACTTTTAGCATTCTTCGCCAGCACCACAACTCAAAAGCATGAACTCTTCTTCAGTCTTCCTTATTGATTGTCCAGCTCTCCCATGCATAAGAGGCAATTAGAAATAGCATGGCCTGTGTCAGGCACACCTTAGTCCTCAAGGAGACATCCTTGCTCCTCAGCACTTGAAAGAGTTCCTTCACAGCCGACCTGCCCAGTGCTACACGTCATCTAATGTCCTGACTGCTGCTTCCATTAGCGTCGATTGTTGAAACAAGCAACGTGAATTCTTTGACAACCTCAATCTTTTCTCCATTTATCGTGATGCTGCTTATTGGTCCAGTTGTGAGGATTTTTGTTTTCTTTATATTGAGATGTAATACACACTGCAGGCTGTGTTCCTCAATCTTCATCAGTAAGTGCCTCAAGTTATCCTCATTTTCAGCAAGCAAAGTTGTAACATCAATGTGTCTCAGGTTGTTAATGATTCTTCCTCCAATCCTGATACCACGTTTTTCTTCATAGAGTCCAGCTTCTCAGATTATATCAGCATATAGATTGAATAAGTATGGGGAAAGGATACAACCCTGACACACTCCCTTCTTGATTTTAAACCATGCAGTGTCCCCTTTTTCCATTCAAATGACAGCCTCCTGGTCTATGTACAGGTTCCTCATGAGTACAATCAAGTGCTTAGGGATTCCCATTCTCCTCAATGTTATCCATAATTTGTCATGATCCACACAATCAAGTGCCTTTGTATAGTCAATACAGCACAAGTAAATATCTTTCTGGTATTCTTTTCCTTGAGCCAAGATCCATCTGACAATAGCTATGATATCCCTTGTTCCAC
>NW_006921751.1:5419982-5424305 GCF_000298275.1 Orycteropus afer afer
GTCATTTCTTCCATTTGCTTTAGCTACTCTCTGCTCAAGGGCAAGTTTCAGAGTCTCTTCTGTCATCCATTTTGGCCTTCTCTTCTTTTGTTGTCAGCCACAGGGATACAGATGAGGAGAGGGAACCCAGGCCACACCCCACAAGCAGCGAGGCAGGAAATCAGGGAGAGGACAGAAAAGGCAAAGGGGACCAGAACAGATCGAGGGGTCAGCTGCAGGGATCAAGGTAAGGGTGGTTGGAGGGGTTTCCAACAACTAAGGGAGATAAACTTGTCTGTCAGTTTGTCCTACTGTGGTGACATGTTGCTGTGAGTCTTGAGGCTGTGCCACTGGTGTTTCAAATCCAGTGGGGTACACATGGTTCACTGGTATCAGCCCAGCTTGCAGACTGGGAAGAAGGAAGAGGACATCCACTTCTCAAAGAATTGGCCAGGGAAAACCTTATGAATAGCAGAGAAACACTGTGTTCAACTTGAAGTTAAAGACAATTAAAACAAGTCCACAAGAGGCAAAATACAATCTAGAATATATCCCTCCTGAATTTAGAAACCATCTAAAGAATAGATTTGATGCATTGAACACCAACAACCGAAAACCAGAAGAATTGTGGGATGACATCAAGAGCATCATCCACGAAGAAAGCAAGAGGTCTGATAGACTATTGATTTTTATCCAAGAGAGACTGAATACTACCAAATGGCATATTTAAATGATTGTATCAGACTAAGCTCTAACAATATATTTAATATATATTATAATATATAAAAAAATACATTGGACTAAAAGTTAATTTTGTTCCTACTTACCAGTGGCTGAGGAATTCAGATGGAGATCTAGAATAGTTGTAAACAAATAAAAATTTATACTTACTTTTGTATACCTGAGGAGCTCTGGTGGTACAGTGGATAAGGCATTTGGCTGCTAACCAGAAGGTTGGTGGTTCAAACCCACCAACTGCTCAGTGGAAGGAAGTTGGGGCAATCTATTTCTGTAAAGATATATAGCCTTGGAAACCCAACAGGGGTTACTATGAGTCAGAATCAACTTGATGGCAGTGGTTTGTATATCTGAGTTTTTAAGTCTGGGTTTGTGACTCCCCATATACTCCCCATACATCTAAGGAGCTCTGTTGGCATAGTGGATAAGGCATTGGGCTGCTAACCAGAAGGTCAGTGGTTCAAACCCACCAGCAGTTTCATGGAAGGAAAATGGGGCAATCTACTTCCATAAAGATTTATAACCAACAGGAGTTGCTAAGAGTTGGAATTGGCTAAATGATAGTGAGTTTGATTTTAGTTTTATACACTATTATCTGTAAATCTGCTGCAAAAGACCTCTTTAAAGTGTTAAAAGTGTTGAAGAGCAGAGATGCACCTAATCCAAGCCATGGTATTTTCAATTGCCTCCTATGAATGTGAAAGCTGGAACAATGAATAAAGGAGACTGAGGAAGAGATGATGCTTTTGAGTTATGATGTTGGTGAAGAATACTGAAAATACCATAGACTGCCAGAAGAACAAACAAATCTGTCCTAGAAGAAGTGCAGCCAGAATGCTTCTTAGAGGCTAGAATGGCCAGAATTCGTCTCACCTACTTTGGTCATGTTGTCAGAAGGGACCAGTCCTTGGAGACAAAAGATATCATGCTTAGTAAAGTGGAGGGTCAGAGAAAAAGGGGAGCATCCTCAGCAATATGATACAGTGGCTGCAACAATAGGCCAAAGCATAGCAAGGATTGTGAGAGGGACACAGGACTGGGCGTTTCAGTTTGCTGTACATACAGTGATTATGAAGGAGCTCTAGTGACATGGTGCCTAAGTCGTTTGATGGCTAACTAGAAGGCTGGTGGTTCAAACTTTCTTCCACCTCTTCGGAAGAAAGTTTGGGCTACTATTTCCATAGTGATACTGCCTTGGAAACCCAAGGATGGGTCTTTCTGAGTCAGGACCGACTGGATGGCAGTGAGTTTTTTTTTTTTTTTTTTTTTGGTTTTAGAGTGACTATACATCAGAGCTGACTCAATGGCACCTAATAATAACAACAACATACACTATTATAAGGAGTCCTGGTGGCACAGTGGTGAAAACACTCAGCTGCTAACCAAAAGGTCAGAAGTCTGAACCCACTAGCTACTATCTTGGAAAAAGATGTGGCCTGGAAACCCCATGGCACAGTTCTACTCTGTCTTACAAAGTCGTTAGGAGTTGGAATCAATTTCATGGCAAATGATTGGGTTTGGTTTAGACTTGGTATACACTATTATAGAGCCTTTGTGGTGCTAGGTTAAGTGCTTGGATGCTAACTGATATGTCAGTGGTTCTAACCTAGCTGCTCTTAGGGAGAAAGATGAAACAGTCTGTTTCTATAAAGATTACAACCTTGGAAAACCTGTAGGGCAGCTCTACTCTGTCCTATAGTGTTACTATGAGTCAGAATTAACTCAATGGGCTTTATATACTAGTATGAAGTCCCTGAATGATGCAAATGGTTAAGTGCTTGACTACTAGCTGAAAATTAGCAGTTCATATCCACTCAGAGGCACCTCAGGAGATAGGTCTGGCTGTCCTGCTTCCAAAAGATCATTGCCGTGAAAACCCTATAGAGCAGTTCTGCTCTGTACACATGGGGTCTCTATAAGTTCAAATAGACCCGAGAGCAACTAACAAAAACAGCATACATGTAATATTATGTAATCCCTTGGTGGCACAAACAGTTAAGCACTTGACTACTAACTGAAAGGCTGGCAGATCAAAGCAACTGGGAAGAAAGTGCTGGCAATTTGCTTTTGAAAGTTCAGTCTTGAAAACCCCTTGAAATACAGTTTTATTCTGTAATACATAAGGTCATGAGTCAGAATGTACTCAAAAGCAACTGGCTTTATACACTATTATTGAGTTAAACAAATGGATTGTCAAAAACCTGAAAAATTAGTTTCCCCTTTTTAAAACGTATTATAAAATAATGTAATGCAGAAGAATCACCTCTGACTGAATTGATTTTAACATGACATTGAGTAGCTTTGTTTCCTAGCTTTGTTACTTATTAAGTATGTGGCCTTGAGCACATTACTTAATTTCTCTGCCTCAATTCCTTCATCTTTAAAAAAGAGAAAATATGATCAAACTTAGGATTACTATAAGGCTTAGAATAATGCATGCAAAATTCAAGTACAGTACTTGGTATACAAAAACATGCTAGTATGATTATCTATGCTGCATACATTAGTATGATTACTATGTGCTATGACTGTGGTGCAGTGAATGACTTAATATGGCCTTTCTGGCCATATTCTTCCATCTTGTGATGTACCATAAATCCTAGTCTCTATAACTGTGGTTGTGGTTCCATTTTGGAGTGAATTGTCATTTTGGAGTAAATATGTCAATGAGGCAGGATTAGAGTGGGATGTGTCTTGCTAGAAGGTGTGACTCAGGCCACCACCCTTAGGTTCCTTGAGGGTATAGTCTGTATCCAATATATATGAACACTCTGGTAAAGTTCTCTCTCTTGCTCTGGATCCTGCATCTGGTTCGTCATCATCTGACTTGATTCACCAGTTTCTGAAGCCTTATGAGACAGCAGTCCATCATCTGACAGGCTGATTTGGGTTTATCAGCCCCAGCAAATACATGAGTGTGGAGAATCCTCCAAACTGATGCCTGACCCATGGTTTTGGACTCTCCAGCCTCCACATCTGCATGAGCCATTTCGTTGGTGGTTCATGAGTTCTGTGAGATGTTACAGTGAATTGTAGAACTCTAAGACAAGAGGGAGAGTGCTGAGGAGAGGAGGAGGAGTTGCTATTAGAGGTGATGGAATGGTACAGCAGTTTGGAGAAGTTGGACATTTGGGACATCTTTAAGCTCTGCCTCATAGGGACCAACCTTGTGCTGATCCTTCTAAAAGAAATTATTCAAGCAGTGACCTTCTTGTTTTTTCTACCATAAGGAATTCAGAATCACCAGGCCCTCCCTACCATTTATTTTGGGTAAATCATACCTAATGAATCTCTTAGCTATAGCCGGGTCCCTACTATATAATGTATATGGCCTATGCTTACAAAAAATCACACTCAGGTTATTGACATTATTTGTAGAATATTTTAAGCTGAAATATAGTTTTTCAGTGAGTCATAGGAAAAGAAATAAGAGTGAAATGTGAAAGTTATATTTAGCAATCAATGAAATTCTTGAGACTTATGTTTTAGATAAGTAAAGTTTCAAGTGCATTTATTATTTATCTATGATTTCTTTGGAAAATTATGGTGCTGATAAGAATAAACAAAAACATGTAATTTGCATATATATATATATAACTTACAAAC
>NW_006921751.1:5424405-5437494 GCF_000298275.1 Orycteropus afer afer
GGTTTGTAAGTTAAAATCTTGTGAAAAATTAGCTAGTTCTTACTCATTTCAATCTGTATTTGCTGAGTGACTACCATGTATTTGGCATGCTGCCAGCAGCTCTAGGAGTTTAAAGGGAGGAATAATCATTATCCCTGTCTTGCAGTATTTACACCGTTGCCCAGAAGACAGTTTTATATTCCTGAGACAATTTTCAAAAATAACAAAAATTAAGTTACAGCCACAGACTACTGTTATTAACCAGGAAAAGCAAATAAATATTATGAACCTTTGGAATACCACATAAAAACTGAGACTCTGATATCCAAGATGGAAATCGACAGTTGAGAAATTTTTATTTGATTCTCAAAAGTAGTCAATATATATACTTCCTTTCTCTCTCTATTCCCTTTAAAGAATTACAATAGGCACTTACCTAGATGAAAAAGGTATGGATAATACAGCATATTTGTGAAAATAATCATAGGTAACCAGAAAATATTTTTAAAATAACATAATTTGCCAGTTATATAAATAGAGGACTAACAAAGTTTCTGAGATTTTTTGTTTCAGAATTTATCATTTATTTTCCTCATTGATCTGTAGCATTGCTCCATTCCAAAAAGATGGTTACTAACATCCATGAAGAAAAGCAATCAACAATAGACATTTTCTTCAAACTTTCTAATTCAGAACAACAAACAGTATGCAAACATGACTACAATCATTGAGGTGAGAGTAGAAAATTGTCATGCATCGAGATATTTTCTATATCTATATATCTGTTATTGTTTAAATCGAACATTTGTGTTTTTTCCCTAAATTTCTTAGCTCTTATCTCCATGATTAATTTTGTAATACTCACAATTTCAATATTGCTTCAGTGTCTCTGCAGAGATTCTGACTTTCCTCTCCTTAGCATATTACATTTCCAGCCATCATACTCCTGGATGTTCTGAGTCAGTTTCAAACTCAAATATTCTTTGATCAGTCCCTGGGTCCCTTGTCTCCACTTGTCTATGAGCAGTAAACACCTCCTACTTACAGACTCAGGCTCACCTTTCTTTGTGCCACTGTGTTTTATGAATTCTTGAAAGCAATTGAAAAAGAAAGAAGTTCTGAATTAATTGCTGATTCATATTAATTACATGGAAGTCTAATATTAAAATTGGCATGAAATCAGGGGTAGGAGAACAATACAGCCCAGTTTTCCTCTTACTTCATTGGCTACACTTTCTCAGATCATTTTGTTGGTTCCTTTTCATCTTCCTGACTCTTAACTATGGAGTGTACCAGGACTCAGTTTGGGGAACCCTTTCCTTCTCTCTACACCTGCTCCGTTTGTGATCCCATCATAGCTTTATATACCATCTACATGATTAATATTTTCAAATTTATATCCCCAGCTTAGACCTCTCCTGGAACTACAGAAATGCTTATGTCTAATTGTCTGCTTGAGAATTCCACTTTTATGTCTAATTGTTACCTCAAATTTGATATTCCACCCAAGTTCTGATCATCCTACCCATCTCCCATCCTCCCAAACTCTTCTTCCCCTCAGCTAATGGAGAGTTGCTCAGGGCAGAAGTCTTGGGTCATCCTTGATTCTTCCCTTTCTTTTATCTTCCAAATCCTTTTGACTGTATCTTCAAAACATATACAGAACTCAATAATTTCACGTTACCTTCACCACTGCTCTTTGGTCCAAGCGCAGTCCTTTCCCACCTGCATTATTGCAATAGCTTCCTAATAGATCTCCCTGCTTCCATTCCCTGCCTCCCAACTCTGTTCTCAATCCAGTATTGAGAATAGCTTCAATCAAGTCCAATCACATCATTCTCTGCTCAGAACCCTCTAGTGGCTTCCCATTTCTCTCAGGGAAAAAAAAAAAAAAAAACTTTACAGTGTCATACAAAGTCCTACAAAATCATACTCTCTGTCTCTCTCTCTCTTCCTCACACACACACACACACAAAACTCTCCCTCATCCCTGCCCACTATTCTCCCTCACCCCCACTCCTTTCACTCTCTGACCTCATGACCTCATTGCTTACTATCCCCATCCTCCTTTGCTTGGTTCATTTTGCCTCCTTGTGACTCCCACAACCTGACAGGTATGTTATTTTCTCAGGACTTTTGGCTTGTTTTTCTTCTGTCTGGGATGCTCTTCTCTCAAATATCCACATGGTTTGTTCCCTCTATTCCTTCAGGTGTTTGCTCAAATGTCCCCTTCTCACAACCTTATTTTAAATTGTAACCCTCCCGCACTGATCTCTATGCCCTAGCACTTCCTATTTTCTCTCCCTTTGTTTTCTATATACTACTTACACCATCTAGCAAATTATGCAGTTCACCAGTTTATTTTTATGGTTTCGTCTGATGGTCTTCTCCAATTAGAAAGTAAGTTCCATGAGGGCATGAAATGCAGATCCATGAAATTAAGTTCCATCTAGCTAAGTTTGTTTCTGCATTTCCAGATTCCCCTGCACGAAATATTTATTTGTGAAATGAATAATAGTGGACACATGCAGAAGTGTGCATGTATTAATTGAAATCTCACAACAATCCCACTAGGCAGGCCCTATCATTATCCCCATTTTACAGAGAAATGGGAAGTATAAAGAGATTAAGTATCTGGCCCAAGGTCACTCAGCTAGGATACCATGGAGATGAGTTTCCAACCCAGACATTCTAGCTCCAGTATATGAGATCTTAAGCATCTCATTATACTGCTTCTCCGAAATGTTTTTCCTTAAGGTTATATAACTTTAAATAACCAGACATCTGTATAATGGCTTTACTTAGTCTTATTCCGTTCCAGTTTATTACCGTTGAACATCTTAGTGATACAAGCATGTTCCCAAAACCTTGGACTCAATTACAACTCAAAGTTATAGGTGGGCAAAGTGAAGAGTAAATGTTCCCCCACCCTCTACTCAATATATAAAATTAGGATTTAAGATTTTTGTCTTTTAGCATAGGGCATCAAGGCGTTCATGGCCTATTTGGAATATTACAGGACTAGATTAGACTTAGACTTCTCAGGACAAAAGACAAGGATATGTATGTGGGTCAAATCTTGCACTCTGACTTCAGTTTGGGAAATATCCTGGTAGATCTGGTGGAAGCAAAATTGGACTTGGCTAGGCTTGAGTATCAACTCTAAAATTTGCAAGCATCATGATGCTGGAGGGAAAAAATAAAGCATCTGTTTTCTACATCTACAAAATGAGGCTTGTTATTCACACTTTGCTTACAGGACTGTTGTATAGTGTGATGTAAATGTACATTATTAGCAACAGACAATACATGTGTCAAGTTGAAAAGACTGAAAATGAAATAGAAAGACACAAAGTTTATGTTTAAGAGATGATATCTCATAGTGGTTTTGATTTGCATCTCTTTAAAGGCTAGCAAGGGAGTGATGCAGTGTGCAGTGATCAGCTGCTAACCAAATGGTCAGCAAGTTGAACTCACCTAGCTGCTACATAAAGGAGCTCTGGTGGCATAGTGCCTAAGGCATTTGACTGCTAACCAGAAGGTTGGCAACTCAAACCCACCAGCCACTCCTTGGAAGGAAGACTGGGCAATCTACTTCTGTAAAGGTTTACTGCCTTGGAAACCCAAGGAGAGGTTGCTATGAGTCAGAATGGACTCAATGGCAGTGAGTTGTTTTTTTTTTTTCAAGCTGATACATAAGGAGCTCTGGTGGTGTAGTGGTTAAGGCATGTGGCTGCTAACCAAAAGGTTGGTGGTTTGAACCTACCAGCCACTCCATGGAAGAAAGAGAAGGTAGTCTCCTTCCATAAAGATTTATAGCCTTGGAAACCCAATGGGGGTCGCTATGAGTCAGAATCTACTCTATGGCAGTGAATTTGTTTTGGCTTTGGTTTGAGCTGCTACATGGGAGAAAGATGTGACTATCTACTCCTGTAAACATTTATATCCTTGGAAAACTTATGGGGGCAGTCTTCTGTCCTATAGGGTCACTCTGAGTCAAAACTGACTAGATGGCAAAGTATAATTTATTTATTTATTTGATGAATGGTTAGCAATGGTAATGGGCTCATTTTTTGGGGAGGGGGTGGTAATGTTTAATGATGTGGAACATCTTTTCATATGCTTATTGGCCATGTGAGTACCCCTCTTTTCCAAAAAGTAGTAGGTTTTTTTTTTTTTTTTAATTTTACTTTCTTCATTATTAATATTGTATATAGAAGGTTAGAAGGTCTAACCTCCTTGGCTGGAAAAGTATTTTAAAAGGTAGATTATAATCTTGAGAAAAAAATTATTGAAATTTGATAAGACTTAATTCCTGAAAAATATTTAATTAGAGTCATGACTAAAACTACTAGTAAGCTATTTATTTAATTACAATCCTGGTTGGATTTCTTGCATAATATAATAAACACAAAACTGAACCAAACTCAGTGCCATCAAGTAATTTCCAACTCAGTGACCCCCACTGGATTTACAAAGAATGAATTGTGTCTGCCCCCAAAAGATAGGTTGAAGTCCTAACTCCTCTACATGTGAATATGACCTTGTTTGGGAAATAAGGTGATTCTTTGCAGATGTTATCAATTGAGAAGGTCATACTGGAGTAGAGTAGGTCCTAATTCCTTCTGAGTGGTGTCTTATGAAAGGAGAAAAGAGACATGAAGACAATCACACAGGGGGGAGGATGCCATGTGAAGGTACATCTACAAACAGCAAAGGAATGCCAAGGATTGTTGGTAGACACTGGAAGCTAAGAGAGAGTCATGTGTAATAGTTCCTCTCTCAGAACCTCAGAAGGAATCAATGCAGCTGAGATCCTGATTTGGACTTCTAGCCTGAGGAACTGTGAGATGATACATTTCTTTAATGCCACCCACTTTTTAGTTTTTGTTATGACAGCCTGAGGAAACTAAGACACTAATAATACTATTTAATATCTTTGCAGTTTGATTTAGAAATTTCTTTGGGATGGATTTTTTCTTTCTCTACACTTTGCCCCTAACTCAATGCTTTCAGACATAATTAATGATGAGAATTTTGTTTCATTTAGGAAATGTTTTTAAGATTTCCAGCATTTAAAAAAATAGTATTTGGGCTATTTAAATTATGAATTATACATATTACTCTCACTTAAGTTACTTCAAGTTACATTAGGAAAAAAATAAAATATTTCTAGCCCTAATATCCCATTTTTTTATCCTTCCCCTCCCACCTCTTCTTTCCATGTCCTCTTCCCACAACACAGTCTCCTAGCATTGGTTGTACTATGTCTTTTGAGATAGCTCCCCTTAGATATCTTTAAATCTTCTAATGTGGTTTCTACCCCTCATCCTCCCATGCCATGGAAACTATTGATGGGTTGAACTTAGTGTTCAAGTGCAGGCAGGCACCTGAGTGGAGACAGAGAGTGTATAGGTTAAGCCCTATTCTCACAGAAGCCTTGAAATTAGGGCACCAAGCCAAGTTTTGATAACTCCCTGAGGAACAGGAAATATCTCAAATGATATTGGGTTACAAAATATTATCTTAATCTTCAAAGATTAGTCAGAATATCCAGATAAGGGGAAACTGTTAGACTTGATTTCTTCGTGCTACAGTAGCCACCACTATCCATTTTGGAAACCCAAAGACTGGGAACTATTGCCCTACCCATAGATACTGTTATCTGTATGTAATAGTTAAAGTTATATGTCAACTTGATTGGGCCTGGTTGAGTGGCTGAGCAGCTGGTGGTCGTAACTCTCCACAATGAGACTGTCAATCAACTCCATGGTGGGATTTACCACAAGCAGCTGAGTAGCTGCTTCAGGGATGTGTTCTGATTCCCGTATGTAAGAAGCAGCTTTGGAAATGGTCCCTAGCTTATCGTACGCTTGGACCCTGTATGTAGCCATGTCGTTGTTCAGCAGCCTGCCATGCTCTACTGACCTTGGGGCTTTCGATGGACTTGAATTAATGGCCTGCCATGTGGTTTGGTAACATTGAGACTGTGCTGTTTTATTTGTTGACCTTGGGGTTGTTAGCCTCAGCAGCCAGTAGCTGCCTGAGTGAAGAGATGCCTCTGGCTTCAGTGGGCCGGGAACAAGAGGCAGAGCTGAAGCCCAAGGTCAAGGGGCTTTCACACAGCCCCTAGAGCATGGCACTTTGAACTTGGACTTAAAACCTCCACACTGTAAGAGAATAAACTCCTGTTTCTTAAAACCATCTGTCTATGGTATATTCTTGTCAGAGCAGCACTAGGTAACCAGAACACTGTATATATAGCTCCCAAAATAAAAATAATCCCTTTGTTGTTGTTTCGTTTTTAGGTGCTGTCAAGTCAGTTCTGACTCAGCGACCCTATGTATAACAGAACAAAACAATGCCCAGTCCTGTGCTAGTCTCACAGTATTAGCTATATTTGAGCCAATTATTACAGCCACTGTCTCAATCCATCTCATTGAATGTCTTCCTCTTTTTTGCTGACCCTCTACTTTACCAAGCATACTGTCCTTCTCCAGGGATTGGTCCCTCCTGATAACATGACCTACGTATGAGAGATAAAGTTTGGCTATTCTCACTGCTAAGGAGCATTCCAGTTGTACTTCATCCAAGACAAGTTTGTCCATTCTTCTGGCAGTCCATAGTATATTCAATATTCTTCACCAACACCATAATTCAAATTAGTCAATTCTTCCATCTTCCTTACTCCTTGTCCAGCTTTTGCATGCTTATAAGGTGATTGACAATGCAAGAGTTTGTGTCAGCTGCACCTTAGTCCTCAAAGTAGCATCTTTGCTTTTTGACTCTTTAAAGAGGTCTTTTGCAGCAGATTTACCCAATCCTCTCAGTATAAAATAAAGCAGAAATGAAAGGAAAACAATTCAAAGTAAAATAAGAAACATTTCAATATGCAAAGACTATTGACAAAACTACTCTAGAAGAATTGAAAAGGTATTCAGATGTTTTCCTAAATGTAAAATTACCATGAATATAACAGGTACAACTTCAGGCAGTAAGTGTGCTGTAGTGGTTTCCATTGCTTACGGGATAAAGTTCAAACCCCTGTGCATAGCATAAAGGATCCTAAGACATCATCCTTGTCTACCTCTTCAATCTATCTGTCTTCCTTCCACTCCTTCCATCATTGTGATTTGAATTAACCACTTGCAGTCCTTGTAAGCCCCTTCATCCTTGTACCCTCCTACACTCTAACTTTACACATACACACACACACAATGCTGTTTCAGGACTTACTGGCTGGAATTTTGGAATCATTTGTCTAAGATTGAACTCAGACATTTACATTTTCTTTTCCAGGAGGTCTTCCAAGAACTCCCTAGACTGACTTCTTATAATGCTTTGTGCAAACCTGAGGTACTTACTATATTTTATGTAGTTATCTGTTCAGCTCTCTGTCTTCTCTAATACACGGCAAACCTCTCCAATATAGAAACATATTCCATTATGCATCTTTAGTGCTTAGTCCAATGTTTTGCAGAGAGTTCGTGGAAGTAAATGACTCAATCAAGAATAGCAAAGATATTGATCCTGCTAGTATTCCCCTCATCCCTATGGCTCAGTTTACTTCTACACCACTTGCTAGCCACTGCTTCTTAGTTTTCCAGTAGAAGGTTGTAGATATGATGTCTTTGTTCAGGACATTGGGACTTATTTTTACGAAATTTTTCTTTTTATAATGTGTATACAGTTGTATTTCTTGCTTGTAATCAATGTGGAATAGAGACTAGCTAGCTAAATTTTATTCTTAAAAACTTCCAGTGAGCTAGATTAAAGCCATCCATTCATTTCTTCAAAACTTTTTTTTCTTAATTTTTTTTTTTATTTTTTGGATGAAAAGAGTTAGTATAGTTTATGGTTATATAGTAATATGACAGTATAGTATGGTTAAGATGACAGAATATTGTCTGACTGGCGGAGCTTGAGTCCTGATTCTATTCTTTCCAGCAAGTTATTTAAGCTCTTTGGCTAGTTTCCTAATCTCTTAATGCCTTACTTCCTTGTCAGAACAATAGAGATAAAATTAATACTACCTTGTGGAGTCATTGTGAGTATTCAGTGAAGTAATACATGTAAAACGCTAGGATTATGGCTCAATAAATGTAAACCGTTATTTTGAAATGACATGAATGAGGCCATTGGAGATGGCAACACAGCAACAAATTATATTTGCAGAACTTCTACAGAGTTGTACTGGTTTTCCCTGTTGTTGTTGTTGTTGTTATGTGCCATCGAGTTGGACCCGACTCGTAGCAACCCCTCCTTGAGTTTCTGAGGCAGTATCACTACGGACGTAGATTGCCCCATCTTCCTTCTGAGGAGTGGCTGGTGGGTTTGAACCTCCAGCCTTCTGGTTAGCAGTCAAGTGCCTTAGGTGCTAAGCTACCAGAGCTCCTTGGTTTTCCCTAGATTTAAAAATTATGTAAATTAATAGAATCTCGCTTCCCAAATTGAAGAGAGCTACAGATAGGGGCTCCAGCAGGGGAAGAGAGAAACTCAGATTGCAAGGACAAGCACACTGGGAGGCAGAAACTACCACTAAGCCAAGGCTGGGAGGGACAGTTTTGGGCTTATCTTCGTACCTGTTTTGTGGATTTCACGCAAAAAGTCATCACTGAATGAGATCATAACTTTTTTCTTCCCTACCTATATCGTCTTTGGGCAAAGGAAAATGCAAATTCAGCTGACATCTGTGCTGTGTGCTGGTAATAGGCAGAAGGTGAAAACTCCCAGTAGAATTGAAGAGGGCAAAAGAGCAACGTTTGGATGATGAAGAACCAAGAATGCAGGTGTCCCCTTATTCCTCTTATTGTTCTTGTTAGTTGTCCACTGAGTAGGGTCCAACTCATGGCGAGTTTATGTGTAACAGTGTGAAATATTGCCTGATCCTGCATCATTTTCATGATAGTTGGTGTGATCAAAGTCCATTGTTGCAGCTATTGGGTATTGTCTTTCAACAAAGGGGGCTCATCTTCCAGAACCATATTGGGCAATATTCTGTTGTGAGCCACAAGGCTTTCAGTGGTTAATTTTCAGAAGATCAACAGACCTTTCCTATTAGTTCATCTTAGTCTGGAAACTCCACTAAAACCTGTCCACCACGGATGACTTTGCTGATATTTGAAATGCCAGTGGCATAGTACACCATCATAGCAGCATGTTAGCCACCACAGTATGACAAACTGACATATGGGGGATGGACAAGTTATTTGGAAGATTTGAAATGATAATTTATGTTAAGAGCCAGCACTTAAAATATGTTTGATAAATGAAAGCATTGTATTATCTCCATATTCAGTACACAAACAAAAGAATAATGGAGAGAAAAGGAGTCAATTTTCAATTAATTACTGATGCTTATAGCAATCCTAGGAAAGACTGATTATGGAAGAAGCAAAAGAGATCAAAGTGACAGAATGATGTGATTTAATTAATCATGCCCAATCTGCTTGACTCCCATAGAAATGACCACCTGTACTTCTCCATTAAAGCATGGATTCTGAACCTTGTGATTTGCTTTATCTGCTTTTGATTTTGTTATTTTTATTGCTAAACCTTACTCTATCTTAGTCTGGAAGCTCCAATGAAACCTGTTCAGCATAATAACAACATGCAAGCCTCCACAGTACCACAGACTAATAGACAAGTGGTGGTTACTCCTTTTAGGCCTAGCTAAAAAAGAAGCCAGCATCTGGTCTAGCACATGCTAGACATTAGTCCGATCTCCCACATCACTGGGAGCGGTGGATGTGAGAGGAAATGATGTCCCTGTTCAGGATATTGGGACCTATTTATATTAAAAATTTCCCACACTTAGTAGCACTGAAGGAAGATCCACTAACATCTGTTGGGTTTTGGAACTTCTATTCAACTCAGTTCAGTCTCTTCTTTGTCCCCATGAGCTGAAGTCCTCCTGTGCTCTCCCGTCTCTTCTTCCCTTGTTATCTTTTCCAATATTTATGCACATGAAGTGACTTTTATTATTGAAATACATCTTCTTTTGAGCTAGCCAAGTATCTTTGCCCATATTAGTTGCCCAATAAATGTTTACTGAATGAAAAAATTAACAAATAAAGTAACCTAAGTTCAAATATTTCAACATTTTCAAAAAGCACAGGAATATAAAGCAAAATTCTATCATATCATCCTCTAGACCTACTCTTTATTCCATTGCCAATGAACAATTACTATTATCAGTGTCTTAATTTTTCTCCCAGAAAGTATTAAGAAAAAACAAACATATATCTATATCTATATCTATATCTATATCTATATCTATCTATCTATCTATCTATCTATCTATATGAAGTTTCTGCTTGTCTGCTTGTCTCTTGGTTACTATGTCATATGAAATATATGGATGAAATTCCATCACGTTTGAGAGAAATTTGTTTAGGATGGTTTTACTTAAACTATGGATTATATGACATAGATGAAATTCACTCTGGAGAGTCCTCTGTAGGGACTTGTTCTAAAGAAGTAGACAATAACTCTCTAAAGCAACTGACACTGATGTATAGAAGACCTGTGTGCCAACTGGGAAAGAAGTGTCATATAGATGAAAAGATCAAGCTAAGAAAGTTTGAAACATGGATCATAGGAGTAGGCACTCCAAGTTACAGGTGATTTTTGATGAAGCTAGTTCTCATGTGAGAACTTTTTGCAGTATCTTTTAAGATGAATGTGGCTCTTGGTCTTGCGTACCATCAAGTCATTTCCAACTCATAGTGACCCTTTAGGACAGAGTAGAATGCCCCATGTAGTAGAGTTTCCCAGACTGTAACCTTTATGGTGGCTTGGACCAGGCTGTTGGTAGTGGAGATGACAAAAAAACAGTTGGATTCAGGATATAATTGAAGACATAATTGGTGATGGATTAGATGTGAGTTATGAGCAAGTTGTTGAAGGAAAGTTGGATTTAACAGGGGTTAGGACTTTCCAAGGGCATTTGTGTTTCAGTGGTAAAATTCCCATCTTCCATGACAATGTACCTCTTGTGCAGCCACCATCTGTCTGTCGGTGGTGGCTTACGTGTTGATGTGATTCTCAATGGGTTTCAGTGGAGCTTTCAGAAAAATCAGCTGATGAAAACCCTATGGATCGTAATGGTTTGATCTGTAACCAATCATGGGAATGACTCAAGAAAAGGTAGCATTTTGTTCCATTGTGCATTGGGTCACTGTGAGTCGGGGGCAACTCAATAGCAGCTAACAACAACAGGGTTTACCCAAGCATGCATGCAATATGCTGAGGTATGATTAAGTGAGCATGAATATAAGAGAATTGATTATAATGATTAAACATGGAAGTTAAGCTGCATAAAAAAGGAATGTTAGGATCTCTGGTGGTGTAGTGCCTAAGGCACTTGACTGTTAACCAGAAGGTTGGTGGTTCAAACCCACCAGCCACTCCTCAGAAGGGAGGTTGAGCAAACTACTTCGGTAGTGATACTGCATCAGAAATCCAAGGAAGGGTCTCTATGAGTTGGATCCCACTGGATGGCAGTGAGTTTGGTTTTTGGTTTGAGGACCTGAAATGAGATGAGGGAAAGTGAAAATATGATTGAATTGATGAATTTTGGTTTTGATTTGGTCAGAGATATTTGGAGGGAGCCAAAGTTATAAGAAAAATGGTGGATGGCAGTGGAAAGTTAGAAGTTGGCAGTTTAGATTATAGAGGGGTTGCAATTTTTGGTCATGAAAAAAGATCTGGGACATATCATGGAAACAATTGACTGAGGTAAGGTGAAGAATAAGATTATGAATGAAAGAAAGTAAAAAACTTAGAGACTTCCAGAATCATTTACCTGGTGATGAAATGACTAAGAATTAAGACAACAACGGAGAATGGCAATGAGCCAATATCTAAAATCTGGTGGATGACTGCAAGGAGAGGTAGTGGGTGATATATAGTCAGATAATATGAAACTCCAAGTTAGAGAGTTTTAGAGAGGAGGAAGGGAGAATGATCTGGAGGAAGCATGGTGGACACCTATCCCACCTCTTATTTTACCTTTAAACCCAGTATAGCCAGGGTAATGAAAGAAAGACAGCCACCACTTGAGAGGGCCTGAGTAGAAATCCAGGTTTCCAATTAAACAAGAAGGTGAAGAAAATGTTGAGAGGAAATACTGACAAGATAAGAGTTTGCTGATGATGAACTGTGATTCCAGAGGGTATTGGTCGCCTCCTCATTCCTGTCTTTAGGTAAGCAGAGGCTGGGAGTGTGGTAGTCTTTTTCTGGGAATCCACTTAGCAGGCATAAGCTTTGTTGATGGAGTACATATTCTTCTAGAATTTTGAAGTGGAAGTACCTTTTGCCTTTTAGGTTTAATATATTTTATCTACTTTTTGATATATAGGAAGTATCAAAAATTAGAATTAGACTACACACTCATAATAGGCTTTCTGTAATGGGTACCTGAAGAGATTTTTCAGAAACAGAGAAGAGAGCCATTTGGACTGATGGTACCATTCCAGAATTAGGACAGTTGAGCAAATAGTGGGGAATAGACTTCCTGGACCTCTCAGTTACAGTAATGCCCTATTTGCTAAGGGAATTAACACTATGATAGAAGAGAGTTGAAGTTCCGGGAATATTTTGTGGTACAACCCTTATAGATACAAGCTCTTCTGGGTAGAACTTCAGATTGTATTAATTAACTAGTTTTTGCTATGCAGACACTTTTTTTTTTTTTAAATTGTGATTTGGGTGAAAATTTACAGAACAAATTCACTTGCCATATAATAGTTCACATATATTTTGTCTCATGACATTGACTACGATTTACCCCAATGCAACAGCAAACATTCTTTTCCCCATTTAATGGATTTCTGTCCTTTGTCAAAGATCAGCTGACCATAGGTCAATGGATCTATTTTTTGGTTCTCAATTCTATTCCATTGGTCTGTGTATCTGTCATTGTATCAATACTAGGCACTTTTGACTACTGTGGTTGTATAGTAGGTGTTGAGATCTGGCAGTGTGAGACCTCCTACTTTGTTCTTCTTCTTCAATAGTGCTTTGCTTATCCAAGGTCTCTTTCCTTTCCACATAAAGTTAGTGATGGGTTTTTCCATATCCTTAAAAAATAATGATGGGATCTGGATT
>NW_006921751.1:5442719-5447206 GCF_000298275.1 Orycteropus afer afer
TCAGGCTCTTCTTGGTGATTGTTTATCATTGGCCCATTGGTGAAGGAAGTGGTGGCTCTCACTCAGTAAGTGAAGCTGTGTTAGGTTGGGTGTAGTTGTGTCACATGGGGACTGTTGCTGTCTTCCACTCAGGTAGACAAAAATAACAATTGAATAACCATCAAAAACCATCAAATGGACAAAAAGTACACCATGTACACAGGAATAGTAACCAAAAAAAGAAAAAAAAAAGTGAAAAGAAGAAAAAAGAGAGAAAAAAAAAACCAACTGAAATATCTGGGAAGAGGGCAATAAGAGAAAAAAGGTAGAGAAGGAGAATGATGAAGAAAAAAAATGGGAAAAATGCAAAAAGAAAAACAGGGAATGGGGTTAACCATGAGAAAGAAAAAGAAAACGCAACCAGGAACAGGAAAAAGAAAAAAGCTGAAAATTAGAACCTAGGAGGGGAAGAATAAAGAATTATAGCAAAAAGAACAAAAGTAAAAATATAATGTTGTTGTTGTTGTGTGCCATCGAGTTGGATCCGACTCATAGTGACCCCTTCTTGGGTTTCCAAGGTGGTATCTCTATGGAAGTAGATTGCCCAGTTTTCCTTCCAAGGAGTAGCTGGTGGGTTTGAACCACCAGCCTTCTGGTTAGCAGTCAAGTGCCTTAGGCACTATGGTACCAGAGCTCCTAATAATAATAATGTTGTTTTTTCCTAGGCAGTATCACTATGGAAGTAGATTGCCTAACCTTCCTTCCGAGGAATGGCTTGTGGGTTTGAACCACCAGCCTTCTGGCTAGCAGTCAAGTGCCTTAGGCACTATGCTACCAGATCTCCTAATAATAATAGCAGTAGTTTTAAAACAAACAAAAAGAAACAAACTAACAATCATAAAAAAGAAAAAAAAAATCAGGGCAGGACAGGGCAGGTCATTCAGGCTCCTTCCTAGGACACAGACTGGGATGGAGTTCCTGTCGGCCCAGAAAGTGGGTGGGAGTGAGGGATGGGCCATACCTCTGTTCACCAAGAGGGTGTGGGTATAAGAGTAACAAGAGGAATGTCACACCTTTCCAGTCGTCCGGGTCCGGAGTGTCCTTGGGATTCCCGGCAAGTGGAGCCTATTCTTAAGTCTCTGGAATCTGGTAGAATGCTGTCACTTTAAATATCCAAAATTGTCAAGCCCCTTGTAAACATTCAAAATGGCTGCACCCTCCAGACAGACAACAGTCCACAGCTCAGCCCACCTTTCTCTTCGCTGCTTCGCCTTTTATTCCCCAGCCACCAGAGCAGTTCTTCGTTCAGTCCCTGGCTAGCAGGGCTAATTTTTAGGTTAATTCTTAGGTCCTACCACCACTCCGCAATATCCAAGCTGTCTGTGACATCAGGATTGCTGCCAGACCACAGCTCCATACGTCTCCTTTTTTAGTGTTTTCATGCAAATTCTTCTGCTAGTTGGAGTTTAGTCCACCTCTATAACCTTCTCTTCAAGGCTCAGGGGTCCAGGATTATCTTCTGTATCTGTGTTAATTGGGTCCCCTTTTCTTTATTGAAGAGAATCTGTTCGGTCTTTCTGCCTATTCCACCATCTTACCAGAGCTCCTAGCTGACACCTTCTACTTCTGTGTCTGATTGGGGTGCCTGAGAAAGCCAAGGTTACATGCATCTTAAGTCGATCAAATCCATGTTTGGCACTGAAGTGGTACACTGCTCCCCCTCCCCTTAATAAGTATTCTATGCCATTAATTCAGAGCAGTAAATGGAGTTAGATTTTTTTTATAAAGGTTTTCTTTTTTTTTTTTTTTAAAGTCCAAATCATCACTACACTTCACTCATACTCCTCAGCTGAAATAATGTAATGGGTTTTTAAAAGCACTTTCTTCCGTGATATGGCATTTTGGGGTAGAAATTGATCTTTTTTTCCAAGTAATTTTAAAAGCATTTTATTGACTTGTTTCTGGGAATTTCCATTTCTACATTCTTAGAATAGAGATTGAATGTGATATTTGACATAGTTAATTAAACTGTACAGATTATATTTGACATCTTTTATATCAATAGTTAGAAGAGCAGGATCGAAAATTGAGAGGATATATCATTTAGTTATATACAATGGAGCAGTAAATTTTTTTCTCTGACACTCATAATTTCATATATAACCCTGTGACACTGTTGTATATTTCTTAAGTACAATTTTATCTTTAATTTTTTAGCAATTTCTCTGGCTTTTGAAAATCTTCAAAAGTAGAATATTGTGATTATTCAAAGATCAAAATAGTTATTAGGCTTGTATGTGCATTGGGTATAAATTGTACTCACAAACTCATGTGTGCAAAAAATGGCAACTCTATTTCCCCTTAACTAAATTGAATTTTCAACTCTAGCTCCTGTTTTTCACCTGATGTCAGAAAACTTTATCTTGTTATTTGAGGTAAACTCAGGCAAATATTTCTCAGTCATCTCAGGTTTACACTTAAACCAATTCAGAATAATCTCTCTTCTCTCCTTCTCCCCAAAATAGCATTCTGCTTGAGGGTTAGGCAGGTGCCGAGGGAGTCATTAAAGTCATCATGACATTGAGTGGAATGAGAATTCTGCTCTGGAATTCTCTGAGGTAGCTGGTAATTGCTCATGCTCATGTTCACTAGGTTCACATCTGGCTTTCTCCTTGCACAGTCCTCACTGTATCTGCAGACATAATCTGTGTTAAGGACCATGAGGCCCTTTGGTTTCCTGCTGTTTCCTTTGTGTATTTTCTTTCTGAAGTAAAGGGAAGACATGGCTATTGTCCCTCACTTCTCTGGAACTGTGAGCAACCCTGAGTTGTCGCCAGGCTTCTCTGTCTCTCAGCCTTCATCCTATTTGGTCCAAGACATGTCTTTGGGTCATCTGTAGGGTTGCTTCACTTTCAGAGCTCTAGATGTGAGCGGGCATGAGTCCTGTCTATGGAATCCCCTCAGTTTATATGGTAGGTCTGTCATACGCCACTAATTCCACAGAAAAGAGGGCAGGGAAAAACTTTCTCTTAAGGATTTTCCAGTGTCTAATTTTTCTCCTTCCAGTCTTGGAGCTCTTCTAAGAGAATAACACACAGATATTACTCTGACTCTTTTTTAAATCTTTTTTTTTTTTTTTTTTAAATGAAGGAAATTTTAGACCTCAATTTTTCTACTCTTAGTCTTTTTGTCCCCAAAACTTACAAGTTTCAAGAACACATTGAAATTCAAAGCTTTAGCACTTACTATGTCTTTTTACTACCTGCTATTCTTTGGCAGTAAAGGCTTTTGACTAAGTGGGTGTGGGGGAGTACTTTTATCAATAAGTGCAGGGGAATGGGGCAGGGGAGGAGATGTAGAGAGGGCTAGAAGTCACACTGGTGAGTACTCCAGACACTATTACCTGTTGACTATCTCCATTTTTATACTCCTCCCTAAGTTTCAGTGACATTTGTCTATTTAATTCTTCTTCCTACTTCTTCCATCTATTCGTTCTTTATTTTTGTATTTTTAATACACTTTATTTTTTATAGAAGTTTTAGCTTTACAGAAAAACACTGCAGAAAGTAGACTTTCCACATTATACCCCCCCACACACACACACACACACAAGTTTCTATTATTAAAATCCTGTATTACTATGTATGGCCACCCCTCACCTGTCAGCCTACTGTGGTGGCTTGTGTGCTGCTGTGAGGCTGGAGGCTGTGCTGTGGGTATTTTAAATACCAGCAGGATCATCCATGGTGGACAGGTTTCAGTTGAGCTTCCAGACTAAGCCAGAGAAGAATGGGGCCATCCATTTCTCAAAGAATTGGCCAGTGAAAACCTTATGAATAGCAGTGAAACACTGATATATTACTAGAAAACTTTATGAATAGTCTTGAAATGCTGTCTGATATAGTGCCAGAAGATGATCCCCTCAGGTCAGAAGTCACAAAATATGACTGGGGAAGTGCTCTCAAAGTAGAGTCGACTTTAATGGCATGGACGGAGTAAAGCTTTTGGGACCTCCATTTGCTGATGGGGCCTGACTCAAAATGCAAAGAAACAACTGCAAACATCTATTAATAATCAGAACATGGAATCTATGAAGTATGAATATAAGAAAATCGGAAGTTGTTAAAAATGAAATGGAATGGGCATATAGATCAATATCCTAGGCATTACTGAGCTGAAATTGACTGGTTTTGGCTATTTTGAATTAGATAATCATATGATCTACTGTGCCAGGAATGAAAAATTGAAGAGGGATGGCATGGCATTCGTTGTCATGAAGAAGTTTCAAGATCTATCCTGAAGTACAATGCTGTCAGTGATAGGATAATACACTTCTACAAGGAAGACCAGTTGTTGTTGTTAGGTGCCATTGAGTTGGCTTGGACTCATAGCAACCCTATGTACAACAAAACAAAATACTGCCTGGTCTTGTGCTAGCCTCACAATCCTTGCTATACCTGAGCCCATCATTGCAGACACTGTGTCAATCCATCTTGTTGAGGGCCTTC
>NW_006921751.1:5448520-5452953 GCF_000298275.1 Orycteropus afer afer
AAAAAAAAAAAAAAAAGACAGGAAAGGAAGAAAAGACCAAAATGGATTTCAGAAGAAGTTCTGAATCTTGCTCTTGAATGGCAAGTAGTTAAAGCAAATAGAAGAAATGACAAGATAAAAGAGCTGAACACAAAATTCCAAAGAGCAGCTTGAGAAGGCAAAGTTAATAATTTTAATGAAACGTGCAAAGACATGGAGTTAGAAAACCAGAAGGGAAGACACACTCATCATTTCTCAAGCTGAAAGAACTGAAGAAAAAAATTCAAGCCTCGAGTTGCAATATTGAAAGATATTATGGGCAAAATGTTGAATGATGCAGGAAGCATCAAAAGAAGATGGAAGAAATACAGAGTCACTGTACGAAAAAGAACTGGTTGAAGATCAACTATTTTAGGAGGTGGCATATGATCAAGAACCAATGGTATTGAAGGAAGAAGTCGAAGCTGGTCTGAAGAAATAGGTGAAAAACAAGTCTCCAGGAATTGATAGAATACCTACTGGGATGTTTCAACAAATGGATGATGCTTCGGAGACACTTACTCTTTTAATACTTGTCCGAGTGACTGGAAGTGATGTATATTTGTACTCATCCCAAAGAAAGGTGATTCCACAGAATGTGGAAGTTATCGAGCAATATCATTAATATCACATGCAAGTAAAATCTTATGGAAGATAATTCAAACATGGTAGCAGCAGTATATTGATAGGGAACTTCCAGAAATGCAAGCTGGATTCAGAAGAGGACATGGAATGAGGGATATCATTGTGGATGTCATATGGCTCTTGCCTGAAAGCAAAGGATTTGTTTTGTTGTTGTTAGGTGCTGTCAAGTCATCTCCAACTCATAGCAACCCTATGCACAACAGAACGAAATACTGCCTGGTCCTACACCAGCTCCATATTCCTTGCTATACTTGAGCCCATCACCACAGCCACTGTCAATCCATCTCATTGAGAGCCTTCCCCTCTTTCATTGACCCTCCACTTTACCAAGCATGACATCTTTCTCCAGGGAATGGTCTCTCCTGACAACATGACCAAAGTAGATAAGGCAAAGTCTGGCCATTCTCACTCCCAAGGAGCATTCCAGCGGCACTTCCTCCAGGACAGATTTGTTAGTTCTTTTAGCAGTTCATGGCACTTTCAGCATTCTTCACCAGCACCACACCTCAAAACCACCAATTTTCTTCTGTCTTCCTTATTCATTGTCCAGCTCTCTCATGCATATGAGGCAATTGAAAGGATCATGGCTTGTGTGAGGTGCAAATTAGTCCTCAAAGAGACATCTTTGCTCTTCAACACTTGAAAGAGGTCTTTTGCAGCTGGTTTGCCCGGTGCTATACATCATCTGATGTCCGGATTGATGCTTCCATTGGCATCTATTGTAGAACCAAGCAATGTGAAGTCTTTGACAACTTCAATCTTATCTCCATTTATCATGATACTGCTTATAGGTCTAGTTGTGAGGATTTTTTTTTCTTTATATTGAGATATAATCCATATTGCAGACTGTATTCTACAATCTTCATCAGTAAGTAGTACTTCAAGTCATCCTCACTTTCAGCAAGCAAAGTTGTGTTGTCAGTGTGTCGCAGGTTGTTAATGCTTCTTCTTCCAATCCTGATGCCATGTTCTTCTTCATATAGTCCAGCTTCTTAGATTATTTGCTAAGCATACAGATTGAATAAATGTGGTGAAAGAATACAACCCTGACACACTTCCTTCTTGATTTTAAACCATGCATGTCCCCTTGATCTGTTTGAATGACAACCTCCTGGTCTATGTACAGTTTCCTCATGAGTACAATTAAGTGTTCTGGAATTCCCATTCTTCTCAATATTATCCATAATTTGTTATGACCCATACAATCAAACACTTTTGCATAGTCAATAAAAAACAAGTAAACATCTTTCTGGTATTCTTTGCCTTGAGCCAAGATCCATCTGACATCAGCAATGATAGCCCATGTTCCACATTCTCTTCTGAATCCAGCTTGCATTCTGGAAGTTCTCTGTTGATATACTGCTGCAAATGTTTTTGAAATATCTTCAATAAGATTTTACTTGCATGTAATTTAATGATATTGTTCTATAATTTCCACAATCTGTGGGATCACCTTTCTTTGGAATGGGTACAAATGTGGATCTCTTCTAGTCAGTTGGCCAGATAGCTGTCTTCCAAATCCCTTGGCCTAGCTGAGTGAGTGCCTCCAGCAGGATATCCATTTGCTCAAACATCTCAGTGAATACCAAAAATACACTTACTTGAGTTTTTTTTGACTATGCAAAAGCATTGACTGTGTGAATCATATCAAATTATGGATAACATTGAAAAGAATGGAGTTCCAGAGCACTTAATTGTGCTCATGAGGAACGTGTACATAGAACCGGAGGCTGTCATTCAAACAGAACAGGGGGGATACTGCATTTTTTGAAATTAGGAGGGCAGTGCGACAGGGTTGTGTTCTTTCACCATATTTATTCAACCTGTATACTAAGCAAATAATCTGATAATTTGGACTATATGAAGAAGAATGTGGCATCAGGATTGGAGGAAGAATCATTAACAACCTAGATATGCATACTACACAACTTTTCTTGCTGAAAGTGAAGATGATTTGAAGCACTTACTGATAAAGATTAAAGTCTGCAATATGGATTACAGCTCAGTATAAAGAAAACAAAAATCCTCACAACTTGACGAATAAGCAGCATCACAATAAATAGAGAAAAGATTGAATTTGTCAAACATTTCTTGTTTCTTGGCTCCACAATCAACACTTATGGAAGCAGCAGTGAAGACATCATATGACATACTGCACTGAGCAAATCTGTTGCAAAGGACCTCTTTAAAGTGTGGAAAAGCAAAGATATCACTTTGAAGACTACTAACCCAATCCATGGGAGCTCTGGTAGCATAGTGCTTAAGGCACTTGACTGCTAACCAGAAGACTGGCAGTTCAAACCCACCAGCCACTCCTTGGAAGGAAGATGGGGCAATCCACTTATGTAGTGATACTGCCTCGGAAACCCAAGGAGGGGTCACTATGAGTCGGGTCTGACTTGACGGTACATAAAAACAACAACAACAACCCAACCCATGGTATTTTCAATAGCCTCATACACATGTCAACCCTGGACAATGAATAAAGACTGAAAAAGAGTTGATGGTTTTGAGTCCTGGTGTTGGAAAAGAAAGTCCCATGGACTGCCAAAAGAACTAACAAATCTGTCCTGGAAGATATGCAGCAGGGATTCCCCTTGAAAGCAAGAATGGCCAGACTTTGTCTCACTTACTTAGGTCATGTTGTCAGAAGTGAGTATTCCCTGGAAAAAGATATCATGCTTGGTAAAGTGGAGAGTCAGTGAAAAAGGGGAAGGCCTTCAATGGATTGACACAGTGGCTGCAACAATATTTTCAAGCATAGCAAGGACTGTGAGTAGTGTGCAGGACTGGGCAGTGTTTCCTTCTTTTGCACATAGGGTCACTATGACTCTAAGCTTACTCAACAACACATAACAACAGCAGTATGTATGGTCCATTTGTTACTATTGCTGAACCAGTATTGGGATATTATTATTAACTGATGCCTGTAGTTTACATTAGGAGGGAGCTCTGGTGGCATAGTGTCTAAGGCATTTGACTGCTAACCAGAAGGCTGGCTGTTCAAACCTACCAGCCACTCCTCAGAAGGAAGATTGGGCAATCTACTTCCATAGAGATAACTCCTCGGAAACCCAAGGAGGAGTTGCTATGAGTCGGATCCAACTCCATGGCAGTGTCGTTTGGTTTCTGGTTATAGTTTACATTAAGATTCACTCTTTCTGTTGTATAGTTCTATGGGTTTTGACAAATGCATAATACCATGAATTGCTCATTACAAATCATACAGAATAGTTTCTATCCATACCAGTGACTATGCCATTTTGCATTCCCACTAGCAATGAATGAGAATTGTTGTTGTTCTACATCCTCACTATCCTTTTTTTTGGTCAGTGTTTTGATTTTAGCCATTCTAATAGACCCAGGAACTGGGACAGAGGAGCAGTCAGCTGCAGGGATCCAGGTGAGGAGAGGGAACCCAGGTATGCCCAAAGCAGCAGGGCAGGAGAGCGGGAGAGAGGGGATTAAAAGGCCCAGCAACCGAGACAGTGGAGGAGTCAGCTGCAAGGACCCAGGTAAAGGTGGTAGGAGAGGTTTTCAACAGGGAGACAAACTTGTCTGTTGGTTTGTCCTACCATGGTGACGTGTTGATGTGAGTTTTGAGGCTGAGGCACTGGTGTTTCAAACCCAGTGGGGTGCACATGGTGCACAGGTATCAGTTCAGCTTACAGACTGAGACAGACTAGAAAGAAGGAAGAGGCTGTCCACTTCTCAAAGAATTGGCCAGGGAAAACCTTATGAATAGCAAAGAAACACTGTCTGATACATTA
>NW_006921751.1:5455503-5468267 GCF_000298275.1 Orycteropus afer afer
TTGCCTCATATGCATGTGAGAGCTGGACAGTGAATAAGGAAGACTGAAAAGGAACTCTTTTGAGTTGTGGTGCTGGTGAAGAATGCTGAAAGTACCATGGACTTCTAAAAGAACTAACTAATCTATCCTGGAGGAAGTGCAGCTGGAATGCTCCTCAGAAGCAAGAATGGCCAGACTCGTCTCACCTACTTTGGTCATATTATCAGAAGGTACCATTCCCTGGAGAAGGATGTCATGCTTGGTAAGGTGGAGGGTCAATGAAGGAGGGAAAGGCTCTCAACAAGATGGATTGATATGGTGGCTGCAATGATGGGCTCAAGTACAGCAAGGATCCTAAAGCTGGTGTGGACCGGGCAGTGTTTTGTTCTACTGTGCATGGGGTTGCTATGAGTCGGAGACAACTGGATGGCACCTAACAACAACAACAACAACAACAATCACATTGGCTTGTTTTAACAGATCGAGGTAATGTTTGTTGTTGTAAGGCGTATGCAACCTAATGTTAACTCCGTGGTCTAAAGTGTTTAGCTATTAAGTGGATTCCTTAGTAAACCAAATTTTTTGTTACTGAAGTGTTGAGATATACCTCGATGTTTAAAAGAAAAATCTTTGTGAAAACAACTTGAGTTTCATCTTCTAGAATCTTTTTAACCCTTCCATCCCCTGTAGTGGGAGCTCTGGTAGCATAGTACCTAAGGCACTTGACTGCTAACCAGAAAGCTGGCAGTTCAAATCCACCAGCTACTCAGAAGGAAGGTTGGGCAATCTACTTCCATAGTGATACTGTCTCGGCAACCCAAGGAGTGGTCGCTATGAGTCAGGTCTGACTCGATGGCACATAACAACAACAACATCCCCTGTAATTACCAACTCTGCATGTACTTGGCCTCTAGAAATTAGTATGTTACACTGAACCAACCTGATGGGACTGAATACCTGTAGGGCTTGTTTTCCAAATAAAAAGTACTGTTTAGAGTAGCAAAAAGTATACATCACCTAGGCTACTGTAAAGGCAATTGAAAGAATACCTCTGCTAAGTTTATGAGTGGACATGTAGCCCAGATCACCTGCTGTATCAAAAGGTTGTAATAAATATACTTAAATTAAAAAAAAAAAGGGGGGGGGTTTACAGCCTTGAAAATCCTATGGGGGCAGTTATACCATATCTTATAGGGTCACTATGACTCACTATGGGAGCTCTGGTAGTGTATTGCCTAAGGCACTTGACTGATAATCAGGAGGCTGGCGGTTCAAGCCCACCAGCCACTCCTCAGAAGGAAGATGGGGCAATCTACCTCCGTAGTGATACTGCCTCGGAAACCCAAGGAGGGGTCGCTATGAGTCGGGTCTGACTCGATGGCACATAACAACAACAACAACGACATGACTCACTATTGACTGGATGGCAATGCGTTTGGTTTTGGGTTCTAAGAGTTGCAACTGATACAATTAAATCGATCTAACTAAATAAATCAGTCCAGCTCCTCTTCCATTATTCTTCATTACCTATCACTCCTCTTCCCTTTCCCTCCCTCCCTTCCTTTTTTTCCGTGAGCCACATAGTATGCTTTTCCACTACTAAATAAGCTTCATGAGACCATGTACCGTGTCTGGGTTTTCACTGTCTACAGGTGCTTGCTATGTCATGGGTACTCAATAAATCTTCGTGGAATTAATAATCAGTCACCAAATTATATCAATTCTACTTTTAAAGTGTCTCTTGAATGGAAACTACTCTTTCCTTTCTTACTGCTTTTGCCTCTAGCTTGACTCAAATCCTTAAAGGCTGCATTTTTTTCAACACTTAGCATATGGCAGGCACTGTGCTGAGTATTTTACAATTATTATCTCATTTAATCTTTTTTAAAAATCCTATGAGATCAGGGGTAATATTAATCTCCATTATATAAATGGAGAATCTGGAGTTAGAGTGGTTAAGTGGAATGAACAATTGCTCTGTACTCCAGTAGGATTTTAGATACACCTCCATTATAGCCCTGTAACACTGCTACACAATTGTTTGTTGAAGGGGCTGCTCTCTGCCTCCCTTCCTGCAGAATGAGCCCCTTGAAACTAAAAGCTATGCTATTCAGTTTTTTATCCTTGGTACCAACTGTGATTCAAGGCACATAGTAGTTACTGAGAAAAGTACTTACTCTTGCTTAAATTATGACATCATTAAGGTGTCCAAAATCAGTTTAAAATAACTTTCTTAATTGTGTCTACAATTTTATTTGAACCATTGAGCATGGCTTAAAATTGCCTCATTCATTTTCATTTTTGAAATAAATAATCATAAATATCTCCTTTAAAGAAAAGATGGAGGAAACTAAGAAAGCCACATGGGGGACAGTAAAATTTGTTTTACTTATTTGAAAAATCAACTTTGATCTCAAATGATAAAAGATCCAATTGTAAAAAAGGAGTAAAATGTAAACAAAGCATTCATATTCATTTTATGGTAGTGATACAAGAAGCAAAATGCATTTTATTTGATTAAGTTTGTTCTGTACCTAATGATGCCCTTAAGAACTAAAGTAATTTTTGGTTTTTTGAACCAATAAGGCTACGGTTTTAGAAATTTACTGACATAATGAGGCTGTATATCTTTCACTGATGAGTACTTCCCTACTGAAGACAATCTATCTCCTATTGACAAAACAGCTTTTGAAATCACACTTTAAAAGATTATGCTCTTCCATCTGAATTAATAGATAAAATCTAAAATTCTAAGGAAGATCTGGTTTGTGGAAAAGAAATTAGTTTATTCCTTGCCAGAATACACTATTACAGAGAGAGTTATCTGGAAATATGGATCATAACATAATTTACTATGTCCATAGTGTTTTGGTTCTGTAGTGCCACTCTAACAGAAGTTACCACAGATGGGATGGCTTCAACAAAGAGGGGTTTATTTTATTGCAGTTTGGGGGCTAGAAGTCTGGGTTCAAAGTGAGAGCTCTAGGGGCTGGATGAAAGCTTCTCAACCATGGGCTTCGGCTCTGCCTCTTTTCCCTGCCCACTGAAGCTGGAGATGTCTCTTAGCTCAGGCACCTGCTGGCTGCTGAGGCTGACAAAGCCAAAGTCGACAAAATGGCATGGTCCCAAGATTACCGAATAACATGGCAGGACACTAGCTCAAGTCCGAGGTAGTGCTAAGATTAGCAGACAACATGGCAGGCTGCTGACTAAAGTCCAACCATGCCAAAAAATTCAAGACCATTCCCAAAGCTTTTCCTTATATACTGGAAGCTGACCACATCTCTAAAGCAGCTATTCAGCTGCTCCAGTAGATTTCACCATGGAGTTGATTACCAGTCTCATCATGGGAATAACTGCATCCAGCTCCCCAGCAACTCATAACCAGGCCCAGCCTACCCTTTACTACCACACATGGGTAGAAATATTAGAAAGACAAATGTGAATTTTGAAAAGAGTTTTTTGAAGTAATAGAAAGAAAAAGAACATTTTAAAAATACTTTATTAATTAAATAAGTGAAATGTTGTAAAGGAAGTGTTGGTAAATTTTTTAGTGTGGTTATAAGTCAGACTATCGGGATAATTTTTGCCCACAGACCTTCAATGTGGTTTTCTGGTGAGGTAAACTAAAGAATTTGGCTGTAAAGAGGGAGTGGGGTTGACACTTGGGAGAAGAGAAGGAAATATTAATAGCTAACACTAATGGAGCACTCATTGTGTATTACACACTAAGCTAAGGGCTTTAACATGCTTATAAACATTATTTCATTCAAGCCCATAGAAAATCTATGAAGTAGTCATTATTACTATTCCCATTTTCTGTATGAGGAAGCCAAAGTTTAGAAGACTTAACTTGCCCAAGTGGATTCAGCTAATAATCTCCAGCTAAGACTCAAATCCAAGCAGTTCTGATTCCAGGGAGTGTACTTTCTTTTTTTATTTTATCGTGATAAAATATATGTAACATAATATTTGCATTTTGACCACTTTAAAGTATACAACTCAGTAACATTAATTATATTCACAAATTGTGCAACCTTACTAATATTACCAGTATCTACTTCCAAAACTTTTATCACCCCAAACAGAAACTGAATCCCTTACATCATAACTGTCCATTCCCCCCAGCCCTTGGTAACCTTTATTCTACTTCTTATCTATTTGTCTATTTCATGTAAGTGGAGGCATGCCATATTTGTCCTTTTGTGATTGGATTATTTCACTTAATGTTTTCTAGGTTCATCCATATTGTAGCATGTATCGGAACTTTATTCCTTATCACGACTAAGTAATATTCCATTGTGGAGTCCTGCGAAAAGGGCATGGGGGCGCACATCTTCTGACTTCCTGTAACTTCACAAGAGGGAGACAAAATTGCCATCAGCAGACCAAGCTGATTCCTATGAGGCCAGACATGCTGCCACCTGCTAAACTTTTTGCCAATTTTGACACCAACCATTCCTCCATGGCATTCATACTTCTCTGCTGGGTTTGGTAATTTGTTGTAATGCCCACACAGAACTCACAGACAATACTCATGATGATAGGGCTTATTAGGTAAGCAATAGGTTATGATGCAATTCAGGAAAGCTAAGGATACAATTCTTTCATCAAGATAGCCTTCCATCAACAATTCTTGAAGGTATGCGTCTTTTTGGCCCTTGGCCTCTTGGCCAGGCCTCCACCTTGCTTGGGCAAGTATTACAAAGCTATTTTTTAGCTCTGCCAATAGGTGCACCTAAGTTCATCCCACTCCACCAGCAAGTCTCCTGCCCAAAGACACTCGCTTTCTTGCTCTGTGGGCCAGGAAGCCCTCTGCTCTGTTCCTTGCCAGTCTCTTGGTTCTGCTGCCTCTGCTGCTTCCATCTCTCTGCTGTTGCCTCAGTGCAAGGATCTTGGGTCCAAGTATGTGCTCCACTCTTGGCTCCCCTCAGTCCTGAGGGTAGTGAGATTCTCCCTTTCCCACCTCTAGAATAGCTTATTCTAAGTTAATGAGATGGCAAAACTGACCAATCCTCACCTCAGGGTTCCAGATACCTTATTTGCACAGTCTCACCTGCACAAGGGTGCTATGTACCTTATTTGCATTATTAGCAAGCTGGTAGTATAGTGCCTAAGGGATTTGACTGCTAACCAGAAGGCTATTGGTTCAAATCCACCAGCCACTCCTCAGAAGGAAGGTTGGGCAATCTACTTCCGTAGTGATATCTCCTTGGAAATCCAAGGAGGGGTTGCTATGAGTTGGATCCGACTTGACAGCACATAACAACAACACAACAACATCCAATCCCCTTGGTGGGCCACAAACACCTTACATTTGCATAGTCCCACCTAGTCATCTGGTGGGTCACAAAGACTGTGCCTAGAATAGCCATATCAAATAATTATCTGCACCACGAGTCCCTAGGTGACATAAACATTTAAGTACTTAAGTACTAAACGAAAGGTTTGAGATTCAAATCCACCCAGAGGTACCTTTGAAGAAAGGCCTGGCAATCTGCTTCTGAAAGGTCACAGCCTTGAAAACCCTATGGGGTTCTACCCAAAACACATAGGATTGCTATGAGTCAGAATCAACCCCATGGCAATGGGTGTGTATATATTACATTTTGCTTTTCCATTCATCTGTTGATGGATACTTGGGTTGTTTCTACCTTTTAGCTATTGTGAATAATGCTACTATGAACAGTGGTGTATAGTGTCTGTTGGAGTCCCTGCTTTCAATTCCACCTAGGAGTGGAATTGCTGGGTGATATGGTAATTCTACATTTAACTATTTGAGGAACTTCCATAGAGGCGGCACTTTTAACCACTGGCAATCAGAAATAAGAGACCAAAAGGTCTCTAGATGAATAGCATATCTGTGTTTAGCCTCCATAGATAGTGATTCATGGTGATTATATGTAAGATTGTAAGGTTCAAATTAAGGAAATTCAACACATAGGAAGTTGAGAAAAATATTTCTTTACAACTGTTGGCATTGGGGGCCTTGGAAGGGCTTCACATTTTAGGTATGCTCGTTACATTGTAAGACAACCAAAATGCACAAATGGGAAGATTAAGAAGTACATATAGAGTCACATAATTTTAGATGATAACTAAGGAGGTCTTACTGCCAAAACCATTGTGAAAATACAGTCTTTACAATATTCTAAAAATCTCCCAAGAGATAGTTTATAATCTACTTTAATATATATAGAGAGAGAGAGAGAGAGAGAGAGAGAGAGTCATGAATTTATTTCTAATATCTAACCTACATCTATTAAACTGGTGGTGCAGTACCTAAGGCACTTGACTGCTAGCCAGAAGGTTGGTGGTTCAAACCCACCAGCCACTCCTCAGAAGAAAGATCTGGCCATCTACTTCCATAGTGATACTGCCTCGGAAACCCAAAGAGGAGTCGCTATGAGTTGGATCTGACTCAATGGCACATAACAACAACAACAACAATTTCCTTAAACAAAATGGTGAACGTTTTCTCATCTATGTACATTTAAGAAAAATACACCAAATACTGAGATACTTTCCAGGAGAATGGTTACATTTTGGGAAATTCAAAGTTATTACTGGGTAAAATCTTTAGGCTGGTGAAAAATTTGGTGACTCTCAATTTCTCAGTTGTTTATGAATCTGTCCAGTGTTGTTATGTAGTGAACACTAAAGGTCTAGGTAATTATAATGTACTTACGGATTATCCATGGCCCTTAACTTTTCTTTCTCTCTTTGGCTGACTGCCAGCATCTAGTTGCTCTGCTCATTTACAATTAAAATTTATCCATTTGTTATTTGTCAAAAGATGTGGTTAAAAATATTTGTTATAGGTAAAAAGAACACGTAGTCAAAATAAAATTAAATATTATACATAGATTGATCTTTCACAAATATCTTATTTTTTTCCCCCTCACTCTTAAATTGGGAGCTCAGATAGTGCCTAAGGCATCTGACTGCTAACCAGAAGGCTGGAGGTTCAAATCCACCAGCCACTCCTCAGAAGGAAGATTGGGCAGTGTACTTCCATAGAGATACTGTGTCAGAAACCCAAGGAGGGGTCACTATGAGTCGAATTGACTCAACAGCAGTGAGTTTGGTTTTGGTGTTTTTGTAATTTATAGACTAATTTTGAATTTAATCCATAACGATTATCTTTTCTTACAAAACAATATTGTCAACAGTACTTTTTATTTAAATTTTTTAAGTATAAAACTTTTCTGTGGTTTCTACATTTATTTTTCCCCAATTAGTATTGTTCACTATTGAAATGTATTTTAAATTTCATTGATCTATTTATTTAACAAACATTTATTGAGCACCTTTTAGCAACTTCCTGGATAATGGAAATACAAAGATGAATAAGGGATGGCCATTGACCTGAATAAATTCATTCTTTCTACCATGAGTGATAATGTAAAAGTGCTACAATAGAAAAGCATGTAGAGTATACTGGGAACAAGAGAGATATGTAACTCTTCTGAGAAAGAAAAGTTCAAATGAATAAAATCAACAACATTAATAGCTGAAATTTTTTATTGCGCTTACCTTGTACCTGGCACTGAAGCCAGAAGTTTTGTTTTTTTTTTAATTTATTTTAAGAGTTTGTTTTACATTCAACATTACGTGTACATTTAGTTTTTAGTTTCACTCTCCATTTACCATGCCCAACCTTAACCCAGTCTCCTCCCCTTCCTGCCCATTAACCTTCCCCCTGTGTCCCTCATAGTTATGCACTCCTGTTTGTCCTGCATTTCCTCAGTGTGAATGTTGCCCCTCTGGTGCCCTGTGTTGGACTGGGTTCTCTAAAGAAACAAAACCAGTAAAGCTTATATATATGTATATACAGAGAAATTTATCTTAGGAAAATGGCTCACCCACTTACTGGCAAGTCCAAAGTTCCTGGATCAAACGTCAAGCTGGAGGCTTTTCCACATCAAGCTGGAAGGCTTTTCCCAACTCTTGCAGCCATAGGGGCAGAGGAGCTCAAGGCTGGCAAGTCATACACTGGCTGTTGACTCCAGTGAATGATGAATCCAAGATCTCCAGGCCGAATGGTGGATTGTTCACTCACAGACAGTTGTAGGAAGCACAACAGAATCGCGATCCACAGAAGAATGTCTCTTTTTCCAGGATGTCCATAGATACACTGGAAGCAGGTCACACCCCTAGGGAAGCTCCCTTTCAAAAGACTGGCAGCTCAAAACATAATCATCTGATCCCACCATGGGAATAAACACATCACAACAGCTTAAACCACACAGAATTGTGGTCCAGCCAAGTTGACACACAGCTCCAACTATCACATATCCCGTGATCTATTGCTCTAAGGGATATATTACCATAGAGTATGTGGGTGCATCATCCTAGGTTGAGTGGTCTGCATGTACATCTTGTTAACTATTGGGCTGAGAGCCAGCCTCTGGAACTGAGTTCTATTCCAGTGCAGCCAGAAGTTTTTACATACCTTATCTTATTTAAAGTTCACAATAACTCCATGAGATGCATACATGTTAATTTCATAAGTTAAGGTTTTCTGTTCAAGGAAGGACAAAATGGACAAAGTTAAAATACCAGTTACAGAATGAGGAGACCATATTTGAAATGTCTAAATATTTAGAGTATGTAAGAAATTCCCACAAATAAACAAGGATAAGAAAGAAAACACAGTTTTTAAAAAATGGGTAAAGAATATGAATAGATCACTTACAAAAGATGAAATCCAAAAGGTTAACAAGCATGTGAAGACATATTGTTGTTGTTAGGTGCTATTGAGTCAGCTCTGACTCATAGGGACCCTATGTACAACAGAACGAAACACTGCCCCATCCTGTACCAGCCTCACAATCCCTGCTATACCTGGGCCCATAGTTGCAGCCACTGTGTCATCCCATCTCATTGAGGATCTTGCCCTTTTTTGATGACCCTCCACTTTACCAAGCATGATATACTTCTGCAGAGAATGGTCCTGTCTGATAACATGACCAAAGTAGTGAGATGAAGTCTGGCCATTCTTGCTTACAAGGAGCAATCTGGCTGCATTTCTTCTGGGCCGGATTTGTTTGTTCTTTGGGCAGTCCACGGTACTTTCAGCATTCTTCACCAACACAACTCAAAAGCATCAACTCTTCTTTGGTCTTCCTTATTCATTGTCCAGCTTTAACATGCATTGTTGTTGTTGTTATGTGCCGTTGAGTCAGATCTGACTCATAGCGACCCCTCCTTGGGTTTCCGAGGCAGTATCACTATGGAAGTAGATTGCCCCATCTTCCTTCCAAGGAGTAGCACAGGAGGCTATTAAAAATATCATGACTTGGGTTAGGCACCCCTTTGTCTTCCAAGAGACATCTTTGCTCTTCAACACTTTAAAGAGGTCATTTGCAGCAGATTTGCCTAGTACAGTATGTTGAATGATTTCTTGACTGCTGCTTCCATTGCTGTTGATGATGAATCCAAGTGTTTTGGTTACCTACTGCCGGTCTGACAAGAATATACCACAAATGGGATGGCTTTAACAAACAGGAGTTCATTCTCTTAGATTTGGAGGCTTTAAATTCAAAGTGCCAGGCTTTAGGGGCTGGGTGAAAGCCCCTCAACCTTGGGCTTCAGCTCTGCCTTCTGCTCCTGGCCAACTGAATTTGGAGGCTTTTCTTCACTCAGACAGCTGCTGGCTGCTGAGGGTGACAAACCCAAGGACAACAAGTGAAAAGGCACAGTCCCAATGTTACCAAACCACATAGCAGGCCATTGATCAATTCCATTGAAAGTCCCAAGGTTGGCAGAGCATGGCAGGCTGTTGAACAACAACTTGGCTACATGCAGGGTTCAAGTGTGCCATAAGCTAGAGACCATTCCCAAAGCTGCTTCTTATATATGGGAATCAGACCACATCCCAAAGGAATCTACTCAGCTGTTTGTGGTAGATCCCACCATGGAGTTAATTGCCAGTCTCTTCATGGGGAATAACTACCACCAGCTGCCCAGCCACTCAACGAGGCCCAGCCAAGTTGACACACAACCTTAACTACCACACCAAGTAATATGAAATCTTTGACAACTTCAATCTTTTCTCCATTTATTGTGATGCTGCTTATTGGCCCAATTGTGAGGATTTTCATTTTCTTTATGTTGAAGTATAATCCATACTGCAGACTGTAGTCTTTAATCTTCATCAGTAAGTGCTCCAAGTTATCTTCACCTTCAGCAAGCAAAGTTGTTTTGCCTGCATGTCACAGGTTGTTAATGAGTCTTCCTCATATGAAGACATTTTCAGAAGTATTAGTAATCAGAGAAACGCATATTAAAAGTAGGAGGTATGACCTATTAGAATGGAAAAAAGAAAAGAGAAATACCCAGTGTGGTGACATACTAATCCTCATGCCCTACTGGTGGGAGTTCAGATGGAGCATTATTTTGGAGAGCAATCTGGTTCTACTAAGAGAAATTAAATATGTAAATATGTATATATCTATGCAGCATTTCTGATCCTTTTTTCTTGTTCATAAAACCCCAATTATCCTAATTCTGTGAGCAGTGTTACCAGTGCTTGGAGACTAGCAGTGATTGATCTAGGATAATCATAGATATTTTGTTCCTCTTTGTCAATGATTGGTCCAGAAACAGGGATGTGACCAATCTCATATCTGTCTGATATAAAGGAGAGGCTAGTAAGATTTTCCTTCTTGATAAAAGGTATGAGTAAAAAGATACGCTATTCGAAGCTTCAGCAGCCATCCTGCTACCATGAGGAACAAATCAGAGTCTCAAAGCCAATATGCTGAGATGGTAGAACAGAAGGAAACTTGGCCTTTAAAGAAAGTATTGAGTTGGTAAACCACCCTTTAGTGGACTGCTCATCTTGTTATTTGTGAACTCAGATGTTTGGTGCATGAACAAATACAGATAGTAATAAACACCACAAGACAAACTATTTTCTTTGCTGGTTTCTATTTAGGGTTTTTTTTTTTTGTGTGTGTGTGTGTGTGTGTGTGTGTGCCATGTTGTTGTTGTTATTTGCTATCGAGTCAGACCCAACTCATAGCGACCCCTCCTTGGGTTTCCGAGGCAGTATCACTACGGAAGTAGATTGCCCAACCTTCCTTCTAAGGAGTGGCTGGTGGGTTTGAACCGCCAGCTTTCTGGTTAGCAGTCAAGTGCCTTAGGCACTATGTGACATAAAAGAAATTAATGGAGTAGAAGAAGCAAAGACTGCAGGTACTATAATGGAATATAGGAAAATATTGGCTGGTAAGGACAACTGGACCAATAAGCAACATCATGATAAATGGAAAAAAGACTGAGGTTGTCAGGGATTTCGTTTTACTTGGATCAACAATCAACACCCATGGAAGCAGCAGTCAAGATATCAAATGTATTGCACTGGGTAAATCTGCTGCAAAAGACCTCTTTAAAGTGTTAGGAAGAAAAATGTCACTTGGAAGACTAAGGTGCCCCTAACTCAAGCCACAAGGAGCTCTGGTGGCTTAGTAGATAAGGCATTTGGCTGCTAACCAGAAGGTCAGAAGTGTAGCTGGAATGCTCCTTAGAAGCGAGAATGGCCAGACTTCTTCTCACCTACTTTGATCATGTTGTTAGAAGGGACTAGTCCCAGCAGAAATGTGTCATGCTTGGTAAAATAGAGGGTCAGCGAAAATGGGGAAGACCCTCAATAAGATGGATTAACACAGTGGCTGCAACGATGGGCTCAACATAGTAAAGATTGTAAGGAAGGAGCGGGTCCAGGCAGTGTTTCATTCTGCTGTATATGAGGTTGCTATGATTCTGGGCCAACTCAATGGCACCTAACAACAACAACGACAATGATATTAGATCCTGTGTCTATTTTCTAGGGATGCTGTAACAAATTACCACAAACTGGATGGTTTAGAACAACAGAAATTTGTTCTGAAGGCTGGGAGTCTAAAATGAAGGTATTGGCAGGACCAATACCCTCTGAGGAAGCTTGCTGGGGAAGAATCCTCCCTTTTCTCTTCCTAGCTCCTGGTGGGTCCTGACAGTCCTTGGCTTGTAGCTGTATTACTCCAATCTCAGCCTGCCTCACATGGTCTTCTCTGGGTGTCTTTCTGTCTCCTTTCCTCTTATAAGGACATCAGTCATTGGATTTAGGACCCAGCTTAATCTAGATAATCTCATCTTGATTTCATCTGCAAAAATCTTATTTCCAAATAAGGCTACATCCTGAGGAGCCAAGTGGATATGAATTTTTAGGGGGACACTATTCAACCTACTCAAAAACCAAAACCTAAATTCACTGCCACTGAGTCAGCTCTGACTCATAGCAACCCTATTGGGTTTCTACAGCTGTGAATCTTTATAGAATTAGATTGCTCTATCTTCCTTCCATGGAGTAGATGGTGGATTTGAACTGCTGACCTTCTGGCAGCCAAATGCCTTGTCCACGATGCCATCAGAGCTCCTATTCAACCCCCTACAGATCTGAAATATTTTATTTCACCTGTAGTGACAATATCTGCATATCTTCCATTTTTATGACATTCTCATTGATATTTATGGTCTCTCCTTTGCAATTTAGCTGATAAAAATCTCTGTTGCAAATAGTTTATAACTTCTGATTATGTCATTATTGTTTTAAGTCAATTCTATATTATGATATGTTTGTTATTGTTAAACAGTCACAGTTGTGCTGATTTTCATTAAAGGACATTATAGACTCATAATCTGCAATAGTGAGAGATTCTATGGGCAAAATATTGAATGATGCAGGAAACATCAAGAGAAGATGGCAGGAATACACAGAGTCACTGTACCAAAAAGAA
>NW_006921751.1:5469892-5476539 GCF_000298275.1 Orycteropus afer afer
TTAATAGAGTTTCTCTATATTTCATCTTTTGATTTTCCTAGCTCTGCTAATCCTTAACTACAAAAATTATATAGTGCTTATTTATTGTAGTGATATTTTTCTCCATCTCCCTTCTATTGCCAAGGTAATCTCAAATTATAATTTGGAAAAATTATCTGGATATTGTAACAGTGAGAAGATTATAATTTTGAAAAATTTGGAATCTTTATTTTTCTATATCCAGGGAAATTCTTTTGAGAAAAATTTCTTTAGTAATAAATTTCAAATTGATTTCCAAATAAACCTTGGTTTTTGTTCTTTCACTTGTGTTCCTTATTTTTGACCTGATAAAAATAGAACTTTAACTAGCAAAGACTGGATCATAGTTCCCTCAAGATCAACATTAAGTGCATTTTACAGCTGTTTTTGATAGATTGACTACCAAATGGTAATAAATCCAACAAATTCCTAATGTAAGCTATGGACAAGAAGGTGCTTTAACCATTATTTTAATTTTAATTTTTGGCCTAAGGGTCTCAATTTATTTACTTAAATGTTTAATTTGACTGAATTATTTGAGAGAGAAAAAGGCATGTTCTTTCATTGGTTGCACCTAAATATCCTAAATCAAGCAGAGTGCATCAATCACTGAGCAACTGCTGCTAGCAGATAACAAAGGAGGGAGCAGTGTTCATTGTTCCTTAAAAACCAAACAAAAAAAAAATGAAATAAAACAACAACCAATAAAGGCATTCATTTTCTCTGCTAATAAAAATGTTATTTAATATTATTGAAATAAAAGTGTTATTTAATATTATTTAAATATAAGTGTTTATAGATATTAAGAAAATTTCATTGTCCATGTCTTCCTAGAAAATTCTCATTTATTTGTTAAATATAACATAAAGTTACTCAGGAAAACGTTTCCTGACTAGGTTAGACCACCCTGTATATGTCACTTTGTACTTCTCATTGAATTTATCATAATTTAATTAAGTTATTATGGTAGTCTCTTTTACTATATAAAAGGGCAGGGATGTGTCTATCTTTCTATCCATCGTGTTCTCATTTCCTACCACATTCTTTGGTGTCAAGTTAATAAGTGGATAAATAGAATCTCCATGATGTTAATAATCAGGAATAGAAACTAATAACATTCTAGTGAGTTTCCTTCTTGATTTTTTTCCCCATGGTTGAGACATTACTTCACATAAAATATTTTATGTGTTTTCACTTTAATGATATAGCTTTTCTTATCATGGCTATTTATTTTTATTTAAAGGCAATATAAAACTATAATAAAACAAAAAGTTGAAACAACATTGAAGAGTGCACAGAGCACAAAAGTCCCATAATATTTCAATATGCATTTCCAAATCTCAGGTGTAACCACTGTTATCGATAAGTGACGGTATTGGTCTCCTCTTGCTGCTGTAACAAATGACCATAAACTCAGTAGTTTGAAACAAGAAATCTCTGGTGGTGTAGTGCCTAAGGCATTTGACTGCTAACCAGAAGGCTGGCTGTTCAAACTCACCAGCCACTCCTCGGAAGAAAGATTAGGCAATCTACTTCCGTAATGATACTGCCTTGGAAACCCAAGGAGGGATTGCTATGAATCAGATCCAACTCGAGGGCAGTGTGAGAGAGTTCTGGAGGCCAGAAATCCAGAATAGGTTGAAAGATTGTATTCTTTCTATAGGTTTGAAGGGAGAATTAATTTCCCTCCCTTTTCCAGCTTTTAGAGGTGGCCCACACTCCTTGGCTGGTGAACCTGCATCACTCAGATGCTTTTGCCCTCCTTTGAGAAAGATCCTTGTAATTACATTGGGCTCCCCTAGATAATCCATGACAATTCACTATCTCAAGAACTTTTATTTAAATGTAGAATCTGCAAAACACTGCATAACGTGGATGAACTTGGAGGACATTATGATGAGTGAAATAAGTCAGTCACAAAAGGACAAATATTGTATTAGTCTTTTATTGTAAAAGTCAAGGAAAGGTTTACCTATGGAAGGAAATTTTCTTTGTTGGTTACCATGGGTGGGAGGGGAGGGGAGGGAACACTAAAAAAAAAAAAAAAAGGCTAATCACATTAGCCTAGTCTCTTTCACCATGTAAGTTAACATAATAACTCAACTCAACTCACTGCCACTGAGTCAGATCTGACTCATTGCAACCCCTCCTTGGGTTTCTGAGGCAAACAGATTCTGGGATTTAGGATGTAGATATCTTTGAGGCACTATTTTGCACTCCACAATACCATTCTAACAATTTCCATAAAACACAAACACTCCTTCCTTCCCTCCTTCTCTCCAGTATTCTCCTCAGAGAGGCTTTTCAGGATGTCCCACTGTGGTAGTTCAGTTTGTGTGTCAACTTGGCTGGGCTTGGTTGAGTAGCTGGGCAGCTGGATGTAGTATTCCCCATGATGAGGCTGGTAATCAACTCCATGGTGGAATCTACTGTGAGCAGCTGAGGAGCTGCCTTAGGGAATGTGGTCTGCTTCCTGTATATATGCAGAAGCCTTGGGGAATGGTCTATAGCTTATGGCATGCTTGGACTCTGCATGTAGCCAAGTCATTTTTCAGCAGCCTGCCATGTTCTGCCGACCTGGGGACTTACAATGGACTTGAATTAATGGCCTGCTGTGTGGTTTGGTAACATCAGGACTGTGCCTTTTTACTTGTCAGCCTTGGGCTTGGCAGCTTCAGCAGCCAGCAGCTATCTGAGTGAAGAAATGCCTCTAGCTCCAGTGGGCTGGGAACTGGAGGCAGAGCTGAAACCCAAGGCTGAGGGGCTTTCACTCAGCCCCTAGAGTCTGGCACTTTGAACTCGTATTTAAAGCCTCCAAACTGTAAGAATAAACTCCTGTTTGTTAAAACCATCCCATTTGTGGTATATATTCTTCTCAGAGCAGCACTAGGTAATCAGAACACCCACACTTTACTAAGCGTTGTCTAATTAAAGTATCTATTAAGTATCCCTGAGATTTTGGAGTCTCTCACAAGATTCTTAATGAATAATATCAATGTTCAATTGAATAAAATCTATTGCACTCGTAGGAAATTCTCAGCTCATGGAGAACTGTCAATTAGATTTGTACTTGTAAAACTAGTGGTTTTTTGATTGTCAAGGGAGGACTACATTACTAATTAGACATCAAATTTTAGATTGCTAAAGCATTCAACATGACTTTTTGTCCAGGTCATTATGGCATTTTAATGACAGCACAGGATTTCCAAAAATGAGATTTTGAAGGACAGTTGCTCTACTCTTCTATTGAAGCAATGTCACTGAAGCAAATGAGAAGGTCATAAGATAGAAATGTATTGCAGAATAATAAAAAGCTATTTTTAAATGGTTCACTACAAGAAGAAGGGAAGAAAGTATTTGAAGCCACACTGAAATAAAATTAAGGCATTTCAATATCAAGAACAGTGTTAGGAAATGTAAGTGCCCTGAAAGGACAGCCTTTTTGCTCTATTTTAATTATTTCTTTTAAATTTGTATTTCCTTATTATCTAATTTCCTTTCATGTGATTTTGTCTTGCTCAAAGCAACATTTTGACCCTTGAAATTCTTCCATTAGCTATTTGTGGTTCTGATTGTTGTAGCAAACAGACTTTTCTGTAGAAATTGAACTACTTAGTGTATTGAACATTAACATTTTTCTCTCAGTGGTCATAGCCTGACCCTGATTAAATCAATTATTTCCACTCATTTTATTTTGCATAACTATTATATCCTCCTGTGGTCCCTACCTTTAAACAAATGGCATTCAGTTGTACAAGCTAGATATTCAAGTCATCTTTGAAGTCATCCTCTCTCATACTTCCCAAATATGTTTTGGTGATCATAGTTTTAGAATCCTTACTGGGTTTCTCTATTGGTCATCATTTTCACTGTTACTTCTCTAGTCCAAGCTACCATTGATCTCTTGCCTGGGCTGTAGCGATGGCTTCCTAAATGCTCTACCTGCAACTGTTCTCCTCATTGGAGCCAGGATGATCTTTACTGTTCCAAAGCATTCCATCACTCTTAGAATACAGACCAAATGGCATAACCTAACCAACCCACCAGTCACTCCTCGGAAGGAAGTTTGGACAATCTACTTCTGAAGTGATACCACCTCGAAAACCCAAGGAGGGGTTGCTGTGAGTCGGTCTGATTTGCACATAACAACAACCACCACCCACAAGGAGGTAGCACCTGTTGAGGACAGGGCTTTGAACTGGTTCATTCCAGCTTGACCCCCTGCTGAGAATTTGTATTACCACCCCAGATTCATAACAATCACCTAAGGGCTTATTAAAATGTAGATTCTGATTCAGTAAATCTGGGCTGAAAATGCAAATTTTCAACAGGGGGTGAAACCAGGATAAACTGGTTCAAAGCTCTGGCTAAGCAATGCAGCCTCATTCTGCTAAACCCTTTTCTCTGAACTGTAAGCACAACTTCATTCTAAAATTCCTTTAGGAAGCCAAGGTCTTTTTCGTCACAGGATCTTTGCAAAAGCTTTTGCCTCTACTTTGAAAGCTCTTTCTTCCTCTCCTTCTTTGCCTCATTAACTCATTAATTTCAGCTCAATCTATTTCTTCTGGAAAACTTACTCTTGTTTCCCTTATAATAAAGGTTATTTCTACCTCTACTAACATTTGTTTCCACTATACTGTAAGCTCAAGGAGAGCTCTGGTGGTATAGTGCCTAAGGCACTTGACTGCTAACCAGAAGGCTGGTGGTTCAAACCCACCAGCCACTCCTTGGAAGAAAGCCTGGGCAATCTACTTCCGTGGTGATATTGCCTCGGAAACCCAAGGAGGGGTCTCATGGTAACTCCATGGGTTATAGATGAGAAATGCTCCATAGGGTTTTCTTGGCTCTAATCTTTATGGAAGCATATCATTGCAACTTTCTTCCACAGCACCACTGGGTGCCTTCAAACAGCCAACCTTTAGGTTAGTAACTGAGTACAGTCTGCACCCCCCCCCAGGGTCCTTGAGTGGTACATATTGGTGCTTAATAAATACCTACCAAATAAAAGAAGGCACAATTTTGCTCTTGGTGAAGACGGAAAGATAGAGTAAGAGAGGACAAGAAAGAATATAAGGTAGGGGTGTAGGTAAGGTGAGAAGGTAAGAATAAATATTGACCCAACACTAGAATCAATATTGTCAGAATTAGTTATCACTTTACTGAACAACAACAGTAAAATGAATGAACTTCATGGTGTGATTTACTGTGAGGGTCAATCTGAAAAACATTCATTACAGAAGCCGTGGACGTGTGTGTGTGTGTGTGTGTGTGTGTGTGTGTGTAATTTTAGTAAATCAATTGTTTGTTTTCTCTTTTAGTTGCTAAGTTAAGTCACTGACTCACTTAACAAATAATTGAATTGTAGTCTAAATATAGACTTTGGTTAACAATTGTAACCAAACAAATTTTAAACAATGTTATCTCATATTAACAGATAAAAAAGAACTGTATCCAATGTTGAATACTGTTTAAAACTGCTTAGTGTCCTACATTTAGATGTGAAACTGGCTGCATCCTGTACTTGAACATCAGTGGTTCAACAAACAAGGACAGAAATATAGAAATCTAGTTCTAAAACATGGCAATGAATACTTATTTTGATCCAAGGGCAAATGGTAGACTTAGTGGAAATGTGATGAAACCATTCTTCTTAAAAACAAAGCAAGAAAACCTGCTTGCTATCAACATTACTAATTAATTAACACTGAGCCATAGCATGTGTAGAAGCAATACAAGGAATAAAACTGAAAAGGAACAGACAAAAAAAATAATTTGTAGACAATATTATAGTAAAACTAGGAAAGCCAAAAATATATGTAAAAAAAAAGTTTTAGATCATTTTCATTATTAAGATAATTAAATAATTCTTCTTATTCAAATAATTAAAGAGCATTTGGGCACCAAATATGACCTTCATATCAGCAACAACAGATTAGAATATATAATGGATTATATATATTATCTATATCATGAATACAGAAATCCATTATGAATAACAATAAATGTTAAAAAATGTTTAGTAAGTAGCTTAATTATAGCTATATGTGACTTGAAGTTTAACTGAGAAATTTACAAAATAAACCATAAATAAATGAAAGACCTCCATATTCCTTGATGGGAAGATTGAATATTATAAAAATGTCAGTTTCTCTCAAATTTATTAACAGATTTTGTGTAATCCCAATTAAAAATGCAAATAGCAGTTTTTTTCTTAAGCATGACAAAATTATTATAAAACTCAGCTAGAAAATTACCAGGCAACATAATCAAAATTTTGTGAAAAAGTACAATGAAAGGGTTAGTTCTAAAGGCTAAATATTAAAATACATTAAAAGCAACGATAATTAAAATAACATTGTTGTGGTTGTGGTTGTTGTTGTTTGGTGCCGTTGAGTCATCTCCGACTCATAGCGACCCTATGCACAGCAGAAGGAAACATTGCCTGGTTCTGCGCCAGCTTCACGATTCTTGCTATACTTGAGCCTATCGCCACTGCCACCATGTCAATCCATCTCGTTGAGGGCCTTCCTCTTTCGTTGACCCACCGCCTTACCAAGCATGACATCCTTCTCCAGGGAATGGTCCCTTCTGACAACATGACCAAAGTATGTGAGACGAAGTCTGGCCAT
>NW_006921751.1:5483979-5485521 GCF_000298275.1 Orycteropus afer afer
AACCCTGACACACACCCTTCCTGATTTTAAACCATGCAGTATCCCTTTGTTCTGTTTGAATGACAGCCTCTTTGTCTATGTACAGGCTCCTGATGAGCACAATTAAGTACTCTGAAATTCCTGTTCTTTGCAATGTTATCCATAATTTGTTTGATTCACACAGTTAAATGCCTTTGCATAGTTAGTAAAACAAAAGCAAACATCTTTCTGGTATTCTTTGCTTTCAGCCAAGATTCATTTGACATCAGCAATGATATCCCTCATTCCATGTCCTCTTCTGAATCCAACTTGCATTTCTGGAAATTCTTTGTCAATATATTGTTGCAAATGTTTTTGAATTATCTTCACCAAGATTTTACTTGTGTGTGATATTAATGAGATTGTTCAATAATTTCCACATTCTGTTGGATGACCTTTCTTTGGAATGGGTACAAATATGAATCTCTTCCAGTCAATTGGCCAGGTAGCTGTCTTCCAAATTTCCTGGAGTTAGCACCTCCAGCACTGCATCTATTTGTTGAAACATCTGAATGGGTATTCCACCAATTCCAGAAGCCTTTTTTTTTTTTTGCCAATTCCTTAAGTGCAGCTTGGACTTCTTCCTTCAGTATATTGGTTCTTCATCATATGCTATCTCTTGAAAGGACTGAATGTTGACAAATTCTTTTTGGTACTATGACTCTGTATATCCCTTCCACCTTCTTCTGGTGCTTCCTTAATTGTTCATAATCCTTCAATAATGTAATTCAAGGCTTGAATTTTTTTCTCCAGTTTTTTCAAGCTTGAGAAATGCCAAGCATATTCCTCCCTTCTGATTTTCTATTCCAGGTCTTGGCACACTTTTGTTATAATACTTTACTTTGTCCTCTTGAGCCACCCTTTGAAATCTTCTGTTCATCTCTTTTATTTTAATATTCCTTCCTTTTGCTTTAGCTACTCTCCATTCAAGAGCCAGTTTCAGAGTCTCTTCTGACATCCATTTGGTCTTTCCTTCATTCCTGTCTTTTTACTGACCTTTTGCAAAGAATGATGCTCTTTATGTCATCCCACAACCATCTGGTCTTTGGTCACTAGTGGTCAATGCATCAAATCTATTCTTCACATAGTTCATAAATTCAGGTGACTCATGGTTATATTTTGGTTCTTGTGGACTTGTAATAGTTTTCTGCAGCTTCAATTTGAACTTGCATATAAGCAAATGATAGCCTGTTCCAAAGTCAACTCCTACCCTTGTTTTGATGGAAGATATTGAGCTTCTCCCTCACCTCTATCCACAAATGTAGTCAATACGATTCATGTGAATTCCAACTGGCAAGGTCCACACGTATAGCCACTATTTATGTTGTTGAAAAAAGATATTTGCAATGAGTAACTCTTTGGTCTTGCCAAATACCATCATGTGATCTCCAGCATCATTTGTATCACTCAGGCCATGTATTCCAACTACTGATGCTTCTTTGTTTCCAGTTTTCACATTCCAACCACCAGCAGTAATCAATAAATATTGATTGCATGTTTGGTCAATTTCAGACTGCAAATGTT
>NW_006921751.1:5485644-5486271 GCF_000298275.1 Orycteropus afer afer
TTTTTTTTTTTTATCAGTCCACGGTACTTTCAGCATTCTTCGCCAACACCACAGCTCCAAACCATCAAATCTTCTTTGGTCTTCTTTATTCATTGTCCAGCTCTCACATGCATATGAAGCTATTGAAAATACCATGGCTTGTGTCAGGCACACCTTAGTCCTCAAGGAGGCATCTTTGCTCTTCAGCACTTGAGAAGTTCTTTGTAGCCGATTTGCCCACTGTTGTTGTTAGGTGCCATCAAGTCAGTTCTGACTCCTAGCGACCCTACATACAACAGGATGAAACACTGCCTCATCCTATGCTATCCTCACAATCCTTGCTATGCTTGAGCCCGTTGTTGCAGATACCATGTCAATCATCTCATTGACGGTTTTATCCCTTTTTCTCTAACCCTCCAGTTTACCAAGCATGGTATTCTTTTTCAGGGACTGTTCCCTGTTACGACCACATAATCCAAGTAGATGAGACTAAGTCTGGCCATTCATTCTAAGAAGCAATCTGGCTGCAATTCTTCCAGGATTGTTGTTGTTGTTGTGTGCGGTCGAGTCGGACCTGACTCATAGCGACCCCTCCTTGGATTTCCGAGAGGGTATCACCACGGAAGTAGATTGTCCAACTTTCCTTTC
>NW_006921751.1:5489486-5493696 GCF_000298275.1 Orycteropus afer afer
CCTCCAAGGAGCATTCCGGCTGCACTTCCTCCAGGACAGACCTGTTAGTTTTTTTAGCAGTCCATGTATTTTCAGCATTCTTCACCACACCACAACTCAAAAGCATCAATTCTTCTTTGATCTTCCTTATTCATTGTCCAGCTCTCACAAGCATATGAGGTGATTGAAAGTACCATGGCTTGGGTCAGGCGCACCTTAGTCCTCAAGGAGATATCTTTACTCTTCAACACTTGAAAGAGGCCCTTTGCAGCCAATTTTCCTAGTGTTATATGTTGTCTGATGTCCTGACTGCTGTTCCGTTGGTGTCAATTGTAGAACCAGCAATGTGAAGTCTTTGACAACTTCAATCTTTTCTCCATTTATCATGGTGCTGCTTATAGGTCCAGTTGTGAGGATTTTTGTTTTCTTTATATTGAGATGTAATTCATATTGCAGACTGTATTCTTCAATCTTCATCAGTAAGTGGATCAAGTCATCCTCACTTCAGCAAGCAAAGTTGTGTCATCAGCATATCTCAGGTTGTTAATGATACTTTCTCCAATATTGATGCCACACTCTTCTTTATATAGTCCAGCTTCTTGGATTATTTGGTCAGCATACAGATTGAATAAATATGGTGAAAGGATACAATCCTGACGCACTCCCTTCTTGATTTTAAACCATGCAGTGTCTCCTTGTTCTGTTCGAACAACAGCCTCCTGGTCTATGTACAGGTTCCTCATGAGTACAATTAAGTGTTCTGGAATTCCCATTTCTCTCAACATTATCCATAATTTGTTATGATTCACTCAATCAAATGCCTTTGCAGAGTCAATAAAACATAAGTAAATATCTTTCTGGTATTCTTTGCTTTGAGCCAATATCCATCTGATATCAGCAATGATATCCCTTGTTCTGTGTCCTTCTGAATCCAGCTTGCATTTCTGGAAGTTCTCTGTCAATATATTGCATAACCTTTTTGTAGGCTATGGGTATTGTCCTATCACTGACACCATTGTGCTTCAGGATAGATCCTGATATATTCTTTTTGACAATGAATGTGATGCCATTCCTCTTCAGTCTGTCATTCCCAGCATAGTAGAACATATGATCTACTAATCAAAGTGGTCAATACCAGTCCATTTCAGCTCACTAATACCTAGGATATTGATTTTATTAATTGTTTCATTTTTTAAAATTGGGATTTAGGTGAAATTTTACAGAGCAAATTCATTTTCCATACAACACTTCAAACACATGTGTTTCATGAGATTGATTGCAATCCTCACAAATGCAATAGCTCTCTTCCCACTTCCTCCTTGTGGTTACCTTTTACCTGTGTCCTTCTTTCTCATGCATTCCTGCCTTCTGAGTATCTCCTGTGCAAATATTGCCATCCTGATCATCCATGGTTGATCATTACAAGGAGTGAACCTATATGATGTAAATGTTCACCTTATATGCCTGTGTGTTGCTTGGCTCAAAACCACAGGAATGAGTTCAATTCCAGGCCTGAAGGGTGTATAGGGGCCTTAGTCTTGGGGATTTCATCAGTCTCCACCATCTCTCTCTTTTTTCTTTTTAATGATTTTGAGTTTTTTTCCACATTATTCTCCCACTGTATCCATTTTCTCCTATTTTGATCCCTTTCTGAGTTGTTGACAGTGGTAGCTAGGCACCAGCAATTCTATTCTCAGGATCATGTAAGCTGAGGTTCCTATGATCTAGTAGTCCCTTGGGCTAATTATTTCCATGTGTCTTTGGTTTGCTTCATTCTTCTTTGCTCCAGACAAGGAGAGACCAGTTGTTGCATCTCTGGTGGCTGTTTGCAAACATTTAAGACCCCAGTTGCTACTCATCAAAGTAGGATGTAGAACAATGTTTTTGGGTAGGATATTGTGCCAATTGAGCTTGATGTCCACTGTGACCATGGTCCTGAGCCCATGAGCCCAGTTACTCATGTCCTCAGGGTGTTTGGCTGTGGCTAAGAAGTTTTCATACCTTTGCCCCTTTACTTCTATATTATAATTTTACATATAAAATTATAATATATATATGGCACATACAGATACATATGCAGAAATATCACCTGCCAAACTTATACATAGTCATGAATACATTCCCTTTTGCCCAGACATACCTTATCATTTAGCCTGTCTACCTATGGATCCACCTATAGAATAATGTTTATTATTACTAATAATGTAGTAATGTGTATGTGAAAGTATTTTTCTTGTTGTTTGTACTTCTTGTGCCTCTCTGTGTCTTCCTTTTCCTTAGTGTTATTGTACTGGTCACTTGTTTTAGTATATTGCCTTTACCTTCACCCAAATCAATACTTGTCTCTTATCTATCTAGTTATGTTCCCTCACTTCCCCTCTCATCACTGGTAACCAACAAAAAAAGTTTCCTTCCACATCTTAAATCTTTCCTTGGCTTTTTACAATAGTGGACTAATACAATATTTGTTCTTTTGTGATTGACTTATTTCACGCAGCATAATGTCCTCCAAGTTCATCCACATTATGAGGTACTTTGCAGATTCCACATTATTCTTTAGTGTTCCATAGTATTCTCTTGTGTGTATGTACCACAGTTTGGTTATCCATTCCCTTGTTGATGGGCACTTAGGTTGTTTCCATCTTTTTGCTGTTGTGAATAGTGCTGTAATGAACATGGGTGTGCATGTATCTATTTGTGTCCTGCTTCTCATTTCTTTAGTATGTATATGTAGTAATGAGATTGCTTAATCAAATGGTATTTCTATTTCCAAAATTTTAAGGAATTGACATAACATTTTCCACAGTGGCTGTATCATTTTACAGTCCCTTCAGCAGTGTATGACAGTCCCAATCTCTCTGCATTCCCACCAGCAGTTGTTATTTTCTGTGTTATTAAACTTTGCTATCATTGCTGGCTACCACTTGTCTGTCAGTTTGTCATACTCTAGTATTGTGTGTTGCTGTGAGGCTGGAGGCTATGCCATCATTATTTCAAACACCAGCAGGGTCACCCATGGTGCCAGGTTTCAGCATAGATTCTAGACTAAGATAGACTCAGAAGAAGGAGGGGGCTATCCATTTTTCAAAGAATTGGACGCTGACAACCTTATGAATAGCAGTGAAACACTGTCTGATATATTACTGGAAAAATTTATGAATAGCCCAGAAACTTAGTCCAATATAGTGTCAGAAAATGAGCCCCTCTGGTTGAAGACACTCAAAATACAACTGGGGAAGAACTGTCGCCTCAGAGTAGGGTTGACCTTAATGACATGGATGGAGTAAAGCTATCAGGACCTCCATTTGCTGATGTGGCACGACTCAAAATGATGAGAAACAGCTGCAAATATCCACTAATAATTGGAATATGGAATGTATGAAGTATGAGCCTAAGAAAATCGGAAGTTGTCAGAAATGAAATGGAACACATAAAGATCAATATCCTAGGCATTAGTGAGCTAAAATGGACTGGTTTTGGTTATTTTGATCAGACAACCATATGATCTACTATGTTGAGAATGACAAATTGAAGAGGAATGGTGTGACATTCATCGTCATAAAAAAAGTTTCAAGATCTATCATGAAGTATAATGCTGTCAGTGATAGGATAACATCCATACACCTACAAGGAAGACCAGTTAATACTACTATAATTCAAATTTACACACAAACCACCAAAGCCAAAAATGAGGAAATTGAAGATTTTTACCAACTTCTACAGTCTTAAATGACCAAACGCACAATCAAGATGTATTGATTATTACTGGTGATTGCAATGAAAAAGTTGGAAACAAAGAAGAATCACCAGTAGTAGGAAAATACGGCCTTGGTGATAGAAATAACGCTGGAGATCATATGACAGGATTTTGTAAGACCAACTACTTATTCACTGCAAATACCTTTTTTCAACAACATAAACAGCAGCTATACATGTGGACTTTGCCAGATGGAGTACACAAGAATCAGGTCAACTACATCTGTGGAAAGAGGTGGTGGAGAAGCTCAATATCCTCAGCCAAACAAGGGCAGGAGCTGACTGTGGAACAGACCATCAATTGCTCGTGTGCTATTTCAAGTTGAAGCTGAAGACAACTAAAACTAGTCCATGAGAGCCAAAATATGACCTTGATTATATCCCTTCTGAATTTTGTTGTTGTTGTTGTTATGTGCCGTCGAGTCAGCCCCGACTCAAAGCAACCCCTCCTTGGGTTTCCGAGGCAGTATCGCTA
>NW_006921751.1:5513720-5515074 GCF_000298275.1 Orycteropus afer afer
GTAAATTTTGGTCAATGACATGAGACAAAGTATATGTGAACTGCTGTATGAGAAGTGAATTTACTCTGTGAATCTTCACCCAAATCTTAATAAAAAAAAAAAAAAAATTTATAGCCTTGTAACCTAATGGGGTCTCTATGAGTCAGAATTGACTCAATAGTGTTGTGCTTATTTGTTTGTTGTCATGAGGCAATGGGAAAGGTAAAAATTATGGAGAAAATTATTTTGCATAATTGAATACTAATTTTGATAAAGGTAGTGGTAGACTGTTTTAGCAGTGGTCCCCACAGAAGCATGTATCCCTCTGTCTATACTCTTGTGTCTCTGGGTTTGGACATACCACAAAGTTTTGAGTGGTTTTTTTATGAAGTGATAGATAACTGATGAAACAACTTATACCACATACCAAAATTTATTCCAGATAGATGAAGGTTAAATACAAAATTTCAAAAGAAAGTGAGTAGAAAATAGAAGAAAATATCAGAAGCATGTTGCCCTCAGATGTTTGCATGGTTAGTTCTTTCTTGTCATTCAGGCCTTAGATCTAATGTTCTGTCTACACAGAAAACTTCCCTGACACACAATGGAAGTAATGTGCCTTTTCCCTTCAGTTTTTATTACTTTACCCTGTTTGTATCACTATATGAATTTATGGTATTATTTTTTTTCATTTTTTGTTTATTGTCTTCTTTCTCTTAGTGGAATGTAAAGTCTGAGAGCAAGAACCTTCAAGCATTTTTCACTGTAATATCCTGGCACAGAGGAGCTCTGGCAGTGTAGTGGTTAAAACATTCAGCTGTTAACCAAAAGATCAGTGATTTGAACCTACAAGCTGCTCCATAGGAGAAAGATGAGACAGTCTGCTTTCATAAAGACTTACGGCCTTGGAAACCCTATGGAACAGTTCTGCTCTGTCCTAAAGAGTCACTATGAGCCAGAATAAACTCAATGGCATTGGTTTGTTTTTGGTATCCTGACTATACTGTAAACATTCATTAAATATTTATTGAATGAATGAATAAATACATTCTGTTTTGATTTGCATCTCTCTAATGGCTAATGATCATGAGCATTTCTTCATGTATTTGCTGGCCACCTGAATATCCTCTTTGGTGAAGTGTCTATTCATGTCTTCTGCCCATTTTTCAATTGGCTTGTTAATCTTTTTGTTGTTGAGGTGCTGGAGTTTTCTATAAATTTTAGAAATAAGTCTCTTGTCAGATATGTAATTATTGGCAAATATGAATCTGTTGCTGCCATTTTGTTATGTGCTTTTTCATGTGTTGATTTCTTCCATATAATTTTCTGTGCTGAGCTTGTTTTGTTTATGGATCGTGTTATCACTTTCTTCATT
>NW_006921751.1:5517399-5540579 GCF_000298275.1 Orycteropus afer afer
TTGAGTTTCTGAGACGGTATCACTGGAGAAGTAGATTGTCCCATCTTCCTTCTGAGGAGTGGCTGGTGGGTATGAACCACAAGACTTCTGGTTAGCAGTCAAGATGCCTTAGGCATTATGCCACCAGAGCTCCTGAAACCTCAAAGTTGCTATATTTCTAGTTCTTTTATTACTATAAAGACCTAATTTCTTTCCCAGAGTTTATAAGCTCTCTATATGTCCTCATATGTATTTTATGTACCTATCTTAAAACATTAAGAGAGCTTATAAACTCTGGGAAAGACATTAGGTCTTGATAGTAATCAAAGAACTAGATATATAGCAACTTTGAGGTAACATTTTATGCATAGGAATAGAGGAAAAAATGGTATAATTTGGTGTTAGGTTGTATATTCTGATGCCACTGAAAGTTTGTATACTTTGAAAAGCAGCATCATTGATAGCAATGATTTTGTATATTTTTACATAAGGTTTCTGCCAGGAAAATTATCCAAGGAAAATAATTCAACAGATGAAAAAGCCAAATACATAAAGACATTTATATTAAAAGTAAAACCTAGAGACTTCATATTGTCCAATAGAGGGACAATTACTTTGGCTGAGGCATCAATAATGGATAGAATATCATTGTCTTAGTTCGCAGTACTGGATAACAGAAATACGACAATTTGATGGCTTTAAAGAACAGAAAGATTGTTTTCACAGTTTTTGAGGCTAGAAGTCTAAGTCAGGATCTCAGCTATGTTGATGTTTTCTGTGGGCCTCTCTCATAGTTTTGCCAACAATCCTTAGAGTTCCTTTGTTTATAGAGGGATGCTCACATGGTGTCTTTCTCCCTCCTGTGTGTGTGCCTATTCTGCTGTTTTTATGATACCAATTAGAAGTAATTAGGTTTAGGAGTCATCCTGCTCTGACATGAATTCACTAATATAACAACAACAACAACAGAAAAAAAACACCTACCTCAAAATAGTTTATATTTACAAGTATAGGGTTAGGACTTCAACACTTTATTTTTTGGGGGGACACATTTCAATCCATAACAATCAAAAGTAACCTCGGCATCAGGAATGTAGTCTGTCATTCCTGTAGCTCTCCACTGAACCCTGAGAAAATTACTTGGTACACAATTTCAGAGAACAATGTAATTTTGCTTACTTAAAGGTTTCACCTACTGTTTAGGAAAAAACAAAACAAAACAAAACTCACTGCTGTTAAGTTGATTCGACTCATAGCAACCCCTACTTGGGTTTCCAAGGCAGCATCTCTATGGAAGTAGATTGCCCAATCTTCCTTCCAAGGAGTGGCTGGTGGGTTTGAACTGCCAGCCTTCTGGTTAGCAGTCAAATCTGTTAGGCACTACACCACCAGAGCTCCTACTATTTAGGAAGCCAGGTTCAAAATAATTCTCAGAACAGATGCTTACTTGAAATAAACTTCAGAATTATGCATGTCTTCCTTATAGTTGCACAAGGAAGGTCTCATGGTTGTTTTGAGGTCAGACATACCAGATTTAATGATTACTTTGTAATGTAAAAAACAATGAAAACCCACACACACAACTTTAGAAATGTACGTTTCTAAAGTTTACAAATGTGTATTTCTTAACAATCACATGTACCCTCAATTTTGTAACTATTACCTAAATATCAACCAATCACCAAATTTTTACTGAAGTTCCTTGTATTTTCTTATAAAAATTCTCTGAACAGTCTCCTCCTTTGATCAAGTAGCTCAGAATCCTCTGGACTCTGTGAGTCCCACTTTGCAAATTACTTCATCTCTTAAAAAAAAAACAAAACAAAACCTCTACTTTTAATTTCAACCAGGCTCTGCCATTTTGCTCTTAAAAAACCAAACCAAACCAAACCAAACAAAAAAAACAGAGCTCTGGTGGCATAGTGCGTAAGGCATTTTTGACTGCTAACCAGAAGGCTGGCGGTTCAAACCCACCAACCACTCCTCAGAAGGAAGATTGGGCAATCTACTTCCCTAGAGATACTGCCTCAGAAACCCAAGGAGGGGTCACTGTGAGTCGAATTGATTCAAAGGCACTTAGCTCTAGGATACCATTAAATATTAAAATAACTAGGAGGCAGCATGGGAAAATACTCATGTCATGCTAGTTAAAAAGAATTTAAAATTGAATGCATATAATGGAACATATATTGCTCATCCTGTGCCAGGTGTTTTATACACCTGATCTTATTAAATTCTCAAACTGTCATTTTGTAGGATTTAGCTCCATAATTAAGGAAAAAGAAACTGAGGAAAAAGAAGTCACTAACTTCTCCATGTTCATACTTTCAATAAGTGGCAAGTCATTAAGTCTTTAGTTGTAGCACTAACTCAACTTTTTATTTCATCCAATTAATCATCTTTTTGGTTCCAAACACTTACTCTTCCAATGCTTCACATATTCAAACTGAATATGCAAAAAGGGAAATAGTTTCTTCAAGTTTATGGGCTCTTGGATTTTTGTTCCTCACCTTTCAAAATTTTCTTAAACTTTAGACCTATTTTACAAGACTAAAATTGAAAATACAGTTAAAGATGGAAGGCTGAGGCCTAGAATTGGACTCACTCCCATGGACTGGCTCTCAGCCCAACAGTAGAAAGACCTACATGCAGAACACCCATCTCAAGGCAATGCACCCACCTACCCTAGGGAGATACACCCCTTAGAGCAATGAGCCATGGGGTACCAGAGGGAAAGCATTCACATAGAGGGAAAGCTGGACAGACACGAGTGAATAGTTAAGAAGGGCACAGGGAGGGGTAGTCACAGGGACTGGAGAGGGTAGTCACAGGGACGGGAGGAGAGGAGAGTTTGTTACACTCAGGGATGGTAATCTGGGCGTGAAAGCAAATGTACAGAAACTGTTGAATGTAAAACAAATTTTGCTCTGTAAATTTGCACCCAAAGCACAATAAAATTAAAAAAAATATGCTACATCTATCTTGTTCAGCTCTCTAGGATACTCAGACTCTGCGGGAAGTGGGCATTCCTGAAGCTCCAAGGGGTGGGGTGGTGGTGGCGGCTCCAGGAGGTTGGGCTGGAGTCGCAAAAAAAAAAAAAAAAAACCCAACAACACCGCCTCGCTGCTTTACGGCATTGGCTCCGCCCCTACAGGTGCGGGAAGTCTGAAGCCGGCAAACATGGCCGCCATCAATTCCTTCCACCGGCCTATGGCCGCTCTGGCTGGGCTGTTGCTGTTTTCTTTCTGCAGCTTGGCCGCTAATCAGATCGAGGTAGGAGTCAGGTTCCACTAAGCGGCTGGGCCTTGGGAGGGCGGCTGTCTTGTGCCTGTGAGCGCCCCAGCAGATTTCCGATCCAGAGCAGCTGAGGGAATGCTCCTCTGAGTCCGCCTCTGACCCATGCTGGGGTGTGCCGCTCTTACGTGTGTGAAGTCTTTAGCAGGTGAAATACGGCTAAAGGGCAGATGAATTGTAGGAGTGTAGCACTTTCCTAGGAGCTCTGGTAGCATAGTGCCTAAGGCACTTGACTGCTCACCAGAAGGCTGGCGGTTCAAACCCACCAGCCACTCCTCGGAAGGAAGGTTGGGCAATCCTACTTCCGTAGTGATACTGCCTCGGAAACCCAAGGAGGGGTCGCTATGAGTCGGGGCCGACTCGATGGCACATAACAACAACAACAAGCACTTTCCTACTACTGAGTTGGAGACAGTGTTTCATCTCTGGCCCTGCCTTCCACTCTCTTTTTAAAACATAGTCATGGGACGTTCTGGACCACTTTGAAGCTTTGATTGTTGTCTCTGCTCTGAATATACCTCAGTCCGTTTCTACAATCTGTATCTTTAGCGTCAGATTCAGTCCTGCATAACCAGCTGCCTAAGGGATAAGGATAGTCAAAAGACTATCTGTTCCAAAGCTTTTATCTTCTTGCTTTAAAAATAAAAATAAAAAATAAAATAATAAAAAAAACCATAACAAATCAAGCACCCCTTTTCTGCATTTCCTAACCCAGTGTTGTTGCTCTTAAGCTGGGAACCTGGGAATTTTAATAAACTGCTCTCTCTAGCCTACATTCTAATCATTACTAAGTTATGTGTTCTGAACTTTTAAAATTTCACCTTTCCAGTTCCACTTCATTCAGGCACTGATCATTTCTTATTTCAGTATAGAAATAACTTTATCTTGTTTTTCCCAGACCTCCAATTCGGCCCCTTTGATGGTAGATTGATCTTCAAAAAATGTAAACCTGATCAGGTTATTTCTTCCATTGAATCATTGCAGTGCAGCAGGATTGGTCCCTGCCTGACTTTCCAGTCTTCCGTTTGATGGTGCCCTGGCCCCTTGGTCCCTGCACCCCTACATCAGCACCGTCAGCTTAGACTAGTGGTCTCCATCACACTTTTTGAACACACACCCCGACAGTTAAAAAAAAGTGCCCATTCTCCCTGTCTATGATTTGGTTACTCTCTCTCTCCATATATATATGCTCATGAATACTGTTAATTTATATACTTATTTATGAAACATTTTTAAAGATAAATATGAGTAAGTTCTATTTTCTTTCTTTACCCTAGTTAATAATTATCTTACATATTTCATTTTGAATACCATTCCTCTTTTTTGTGTTTACACAATTGCTGTGCTATTTTACATTACCATGTTTTGTATGTTTCCTATGTTCATTTACTAATAGGCAGTAAAAGCATAATCTTTATAAAACCTTTTCTAGACCCTACCTTTGCTTTTACTATTGTAGTTTGCACACTTGTTTAATATGTTTTAAATTTTGACTCACATCGACACTATAGGACAGAGAAGGAACCTGTCCCATAGGGTTTCCTAGGAAGTAAATGTGCATGGGAACAAATCATTATGTCTTCTTTAAATTTATCAAAATCTTGCAATTCCTTTCTGCCATCAGGAACCATGTTCTCTCTATCTGGAATGGTCTTGCCTCTCTTCATCTTTTGGATCTTAATATTACTTCTTAATATTAAGGCAAATCTTCCTAGATCCCCCTAGACCAGATTAGGTCCTTTAGTTATACTCTTGCATTATACTGTGAATCTTTCTTTTGTAGAATTTATAGTTTGCCATTGTCTGCTTAATGTGTGTCTATCCAATTGGACAGTTATCCCTTTGAAGGCCAGTACTATAACTGTTTTTGCCCATTGTGGAATTTTGAGTGCTCAGGGCAGTGCCTGGAGCATGGCACCCAATGAACTTTAATGAATGAATGAATGTTACCTTATAGTGTAATATGTTTGCATGCTTATCTTAAACTCTGGGATTCTTGAGGGACAGCCTCATGCTTTTCAGTGATTTTTTTTTTTTTAAATCACCGTACTTTACATGGTTTTTGGCCCATAATAAGGCTTCTGTTCACTATTTGTAGAATTAGTGAGTAACTATGCAGTGACTATATCTGTGTGGTGCAAATGGTTAAAGCATTCTGCTGCTAACTGAAAGATTGGCAATTTGAGTCTACCCAGAAGTGCATTGGAGTAAAGACCTGGGAATCTACTTCCAAAAAATAACCATTGAAAACTGTGGAGCACAGTTCTACTCTGATACACATAGGGTCTCCATGAACCAGAATTGACCCAATGGCAACTAGTTGGGCTTTTTTTTTTTTTTTTAAAGTGGTGTAAGAATTCTGAAGCTGGAAGGGACATTAGAGATTAATTGGGCTAATTCTTATTTTCACATGTGAAAAGTCAAGTCTAAAGAGCCCCATGAATTACACCTGCCTCACAGCTAGCTGGGAGTTAGGACCTGGGCTGAAATTCCCAAATCTTTGCTCTGTCCACTATATCATATTGTTTTCTTCAACATCTAGGTAGCTGTTAAGAGGGTTTTATTTTATCTATACGTGTGTGTGGAGCCCTAGTGGTGCAGTGGTTAAGGGCTTGACTCTTAACCAAAACGTTGTCAGTTTGAAACCACCTGCCACTCTGCAAGAGAAAGATGTGGCAATGGATTAGAGTTGATTCTGTTGAAATGAGTTAGGTTTTGCTTAGGTGTTTATCAGAAACCCACACAGAAATACAGACTTCAGTGAAATTTTTGTTTCATCTTGACATTTTCTTGTGAGCTGAAAATTATAGTAGCTAGAATTTGTTAAAGATTGCTGGGAGGTGCAAATGGTTTGTAGTCATTTACTAATGGAAGTCATCTAGCAACATCGCGAAAGGAAGCCTGGCAATCTGCTTCCATAAGAACACAGCCAAGAAGACCCTATGGAGCAGTTCTACTCTGTAGCACATGGTAACACCGTAAGTCATAAGTCAACACCATGACATTTCTTAGGCAATTACAATGTTCCAGTCACTATTATTACATTCTGTGGGTCATTAATATTATTACTGCTTTATAGATGGGGAAATAGAAATACAGAGAGGTTAAGCAAGTTTTCCTAAGAGCCGAGATGTGAACCCAGGCAGTCTGATTATCTGAGTCATAGCAACCTCATAGGACAGAGTAGAACTGGCCTGGCCCATAGAGTTTCCAAGGCTATAATCTTTATGGAAGCAGACTGCCACATCTTTCACCCAAAGAGTAGCTGGTGGATTTCAATTAGTAATTGAACATATAACCATGTGCCACCATGTCTTGGAATCAACTAGATGGTAACATGTATGGTTTTGGATTTTAGTCTGATTATTCTAGTAATTAATACTATTTGGGAACAGATCTGGAGTCAGTATGGCTTACATCCACCTTCTTTTAATAATTGTAATCATGTTTATTAGGTGTTAGAATGGCATTGGATACTGAGGTTTTTCATGTCTCAAGATGGCAAATATAATTTAGAATTAGTTCAATAGAAAGTGAAATGGGACATGGAAGTATGCTGGAGGATATAGTAATGAGTTCAAGTAAAGTAATTGAAAGCACCCAGTACGTTAGCAGGGACGAACACTGAATGAAATTTTAACAAGAAGAGTATTAATGTTATGTGTAGAATCAAGACATGAAATAAATCATTCATAATTAGAAGACTGGAAAATTAGAAGCATTTGAGGAAAACCTGGCTGTGTTTATGATAACAATATTTAAAAATAGACACCATCCACAATTCTCAAAAAAAGTGAAACTGCAATCTTTATGTTTCAACACATTTGTCTGATCCTTGATGTTTATAATTGTGACAAATATTAAAGAATAATTTCAGATTTTAGAGAATCAAAAGAAATGATTTTTCAATGATTATTGTATTAAAAAGATTATCTGTGAGAAATTTTGAAAAGAAGTGATTCTTTTGTTTTGGTTGAAGATGTAGGGAGGTTATGTTCTTTTTCACAGTAAACTTATGGATATAAAGACTGTCTTTAGGCTATTACTTCAAGTGAAATATTAATGTTTTAGAAGTTCCTGGTATAAATATTTTTATCTGACAGTCTCATTGCAGAGTGACTGATAGAGGGATTGGGTTATTAGAGTACAACCTAAAAAGAACTTTTAAAATTTGTAACTTTATGGTAGACCTTTATATATTATATTCTTGCTTAACTCTGAACCTCTCATCTATGTGGTTTCAGTTTTCTAGGAGGGAGTCTTGCCTTGTCCACTACCAGTAAGGGTATTAATACCATGCATTCATTCAAAAATATTTATTCAAAACCTACTGTGTGCCAAGTTTACTTGAGATAAATCAGTGAGTGAAACGAATAAAAGCTGCAATTCTCCTTGACCTTAATATCCTACTGGACAAAGACAAACAATAATACAAATAAATAAGAATGACATATAAAGTAAGAAAGTGATAAACAGAAATGGAAAAAAGAAGTCACAGTAAGGAAAATGGTGTGATAAGGTGGCAGTTTTAAATGATACCCTTATTAAATTTGTTAAACAGACAAATCTTATGTCCTTTATTGATCATGCTTTGTCTTAGTTGTCACGGTACGGAAGATACTAAGATGTGATTTAATACAGCTTTCAGTTGTATCATGCTTAATCATTTTTCAAAGCAGAAGCTCTTGCACATGCATCTTTACAGCCTTCTCAAAAGAGCACTGTGATGTAGGGTTGGCATTGCTTTCATTTTGCATGTGAAGAAATTGAATCCCAAAGATGTTAACTATCTTGTTGAAGGTTACTCTGTTAAGTCAGTGTGCAGATCAAGACTGAACCACACATCTCCAGATTTCCAGGTCAGGGCCTTTTCCCCCATATCTTCAACTACAACTTCTTTTGAAATTTTTGGCCTACTGAGATCTCCATAAACTTACATTATGATGAACTATTATTATTACAACTATAAAAAGTCCATAAATCTTTGCTGCCTTTTATCAGTCTTTATCTTTGGAAATTGTGGCTTTTTATCCTAATCTTTTTACTGTTATTTGACTGATAGGATCAAGCAGAACAGTTCTTTAGAAGTCGCCATACAAACAACTGGGCTGTACTGGTAAGTATATTCTACAGAGATATATGCTGCTATTCACATTAGATTTATGTCTGAGAAATTTTGTGTGAATCTGTATTTGAAAATAAAAATTTATGTTATCATAGAAATTCTGTAGCATAGTGGCTAATCCACTTGCCTGCTAACCAGACGGTTGGTGGTTCAAACCCAACAGCCACTCCTCGGAAGGAAGGTTGGGCAATCCTACTTCCGTAGTGATACTGCCTCGGAAACCCAAGGAGGGGTCGCTATGAGTCGGGGCCGACTCGATGGCACGTAACAACAACAACAACAACTATTAAAAGCAAGTAGAAACTAATAATTTTACTTACTATCTATAATGTTGGCAATCTGCTTCTGTACAGACACTGCCTTGGAAACTCAAGGAGGGGTCACTGTGAGTCAAAATTGACTGGATGTCATAGATCACTCATTTTTAATTTTTCTTAACTTTTTATAAAAATAAGTATAATCATTGTAGAATATCCAGATTATGTAGCAAGGTTTAAAAGAAGATAGGGTTTAATTTTATGTTATATGAATTTTACCTCAGTGGGGGGGGGGAGAAAATAAAGAAGAGAGAAAATGTTTTTGAGACCCACATCCCAGAGTCAACATTTTAGTAAATGTTTTTCTAGTCTTCTCTTCTCTGGTGGCACAGTAGTTAAGTACTTGGCTACTAACTGAAGGGCGAGTGGTTCAAACCCACTAAGTCTATAGGAGAAATATTTGGTAGTCTGTTTCTGTAAAGATTACAGCCTCAAACACCATGGGACAGTTCTGCTCTGTTCCATAGGGTCACTATGAGTCAGAATTGATTTGATGGCAGTGAATTTGGTTTGATTTCTTTATACATAAGCATAAAGTTATATAGTTGTATGATTTTATGTAAGTGGAATGATATTATATCTGCTATTTTGTAATTCCTTGGCAATATATTTTCTCTCTTTTTTTCTCCTCTTACCAATATATCTTGGGATCTTTCCTTTCTAATAGATATGGACATGCCTAATATTTTCAAAGGCTATATTGTTTTCTATTTTGTGAATGTACCATAATTTCTAGTTCACATACATTTAGGTCTTAAACTTTTCATCATTTTTTTAACAGGTCTTTGTTGAACATTCTTAGCCTTATATCTTTGAGAACTTGACTAATTTTCTTCCTAAAATTAATTTCTAGACAATAGAATGTGAAGTCATAGATCATAATTGCCCTCTGTAAAGGCTGAACCTCTTTTTCTAAACCCAAATCAACTACATTATTACTTTTTATCATTTTTAAAACTGTTAGATAGCAGATTAAGTTTTGTTTTTATTTTCAATACTTTAATTATTAGTGAGATTTGAGATTTGCTTATTGGGCCATTTTGCTTTTTTTTTTTAGTGTAATTACCATCTTTAATTTATCTGTATTCATAATTTTGTGTTTTTAGTTCCTCAAATTAGAATACATTAATCAATTTTGTTTTTCTTATGCTTGGAAAATATTTGGATAGTAGTGTTAGTACTCTGGTTTCATTTCATGACATTTACATGATTAAAAGATACAATAATAATGATTTAATGAAAAAGAAGTGTAAGAGTAGACTGAAAGAAAGAAAAAGGAAGTAAGGGATAGGTTCAAAGAGGCAAGAAAGGAAGATGATTTTTGTGAAAAAAGAAGGAGAGCAGAGAATGTATAGCATCTCAAAGCCACTAGGAAGAAAGCTGGGGTACACAAGCTGGAAGAGTATAGTGGAAATAAATGTAAAGAAGCTGGACGAGGGGTTCAACTAAAAGTGTGGGACAAACTATATAAGACTATAATTACTAAGGCTAAAAGTAGGTTATCTGGATGTTTGAGGTTTTATAAGATTATGGAGAATAGTTTTATAAAGGCATGTAATTATTTACAGGTTGCTAAAAGTAAATAAGGATTATGGTTGCTATACACATTTGTAATATAATTGTATGGCAGTTAAATAGAGCATTGTAACATGGGTTCATGGCTCATTTTCTTGTTCTCTGAGAGAGAACAATTTTTTTTTTTAAATTTTTGATTGTGATTTGGTGCAAATTTACGAAGCAGATTCGTTATACTCTCACAGTTCATGCACATTGGGTTTCACGCTCATTACCATTACAATCCCCAACCATAAAAACTCTCCTCCCACCTTCTCCCAGTGACTACCCCTTCCCAGTGCTCCTCCTTTCTGTGGAAAAGACAGGAAAGTCTTTTCTGTTGATCCAGCTTTTTGAGATGGAACACTTATATACTGCTGCTCACAAGAGATCTTAAGAAGGAGTTAAACAAAAGCTACTTGAGATAGGGAGACATTTTTTCAACAAGTAGTTAAAAGCAGGGAATATTATCAGGAGCCAGGCCATGATTCACCAATTTGAGAGAATAATCTTACTCTGTTGAGAACTAAGGGCATTTCTGTGATAGTCTCTCTATGGGGAATTCCCTTTTCTAAGGGGGTAATTGCATATGTGCAGACTATGAATTGCCAAAAGGGCTCATCCTTTAGATCTAAGAGTCTATTAACTTATTCTACATGCACATTAAAGCCTTCCTTGTTCTGGGAAATCTTTAACCAAGCCACTCTCCATATCAGTAAATTGGGTCCCAGATGAGAAATAGAGGATGAAAAAGAATTGTTACTGAGCATTTTACAACACTGTTGTTTTTATATTTTGCTCAATATTTTATACATTAATTCATACTTAGCATGGTGAAACTTCAATAAATTGTATTTTCTTAAGCAGAAAATTATGTTCTGTGTTTAAGCCTATTCTTGACTTTTTATTATGTACTGTTACCAGGGCCGAGTTGAAAGTTCTGAAAATACACTTCTTTCAGTATTATGTAGTTGTAATAAAAATCTAGCCTGTCCCTAGCCCCCACTTTGAATTAATTTGTTTTTAGTCTTGACTGAATGATCAGAGGGAAGTGAAGCCTTTTTGCTCTTGTACAAGACCTGAGTAGTTTTTCACCACCAGAGGGAGATAGAGGGAAAGTTAGATTCCTTTTTAGTCTCAGAATCTGCTTTGTGTCTCTGTTCAATTAAAAAAACATTATAACGATAACTCATGCTCATGATGAAAAAAAGTACAGTGAGGGAGGGTAGGAACTGAAAAGTTAATGTCTCCTTGAGCACCTCATTTTATTTTCTAGTGATAACTTCCCCCATTTTTTTTTCCAGCAATAACTTCTGTTATCAGTTTCTTGGGTGTGCTTTCAGAAATTTCCAGTGCATATAATCAATTTGTGTCTGTTAAAATACTACATGCTTTTTTTGGTTGTTTTTGATAGCATCATAATTTATGGTAAGTTGATATTTCCTGTTCCCTTTTGTTTTCCCACCTTATTTTCCTGTTAGTAAACAGGTGATAAAAATGAAGATAGTTTCTTAGCTATATGCTTGTTAAATGTAATAATACATGTGAAAAGCCTTCTGTGTGTAGAAAATTATATGAAAAATACTGGTTTTTATTTTGACTAATTCAGATGTGGGAGCTCTGGTGGCATAGTGCCTAAGGCATTTGACTGCTAACCAGAAGGCTGGTGGTTCAAACCCACTAGCCACTCCTCGGAAGGAAGATTGGGCAATCTACTTCCACAGAGATACTACCTCGAAAACCCAAGGAAGGGTCACTTTGAGTTGAATCGACTAAAAAGTTACGAAACCTTTAGATTCTTTGCTGTTGCTGAGCAGTGATTTGGTTTCCAGCCTCCCCCCACTTCCAATTTTTTTCAAATACAGATAATGTTATAGGGAAAAATCCTGATATATTTATTTTTGTATACTTGTATGAGTTAAATCAAAATATATGTATACATTTTCCAATTTGATATATGTTGCAAATTACCCTCCTAGAAATTTTAAATTAATTTACATCCCCATCAGTAATGTATAAGAGTACTTATTTCCCCACATCCTTGCCAATATTGGCATTATAAGACTTTTGCATACTTAATCAATTTGATTTAACAAAACCAAACCAAACCTACTACCATTGAGTTGATTCTAACTCATAGCGACCCCCATTGGGTTTCTGAAGTGATAAATTTGATGTATATTTTTAAAATTATGACTGCAGTTGAGCATCTTTAAGTGTTTTATTGTCCAGTGTTAATACTTTTGTTATGAAATGCTAGCTCTTACCCTTTGTCCATATTTCAAAATTGGATAGTTCATCTTTTTCTTACTGAGTTATAATGAAAGGAAAGTAGCTCTTCTTATTATTTTGACTTTTTCTCTTGAGTTAGGATTTTATGGTATTTTTGACAGTTAATTTTGCATTTTTATGTAATCAAAACGTTGAGTATTTTTTTTATTGGCTTTCAGGTTGAGAATTCACTTTAAGAAAAATACCTTACAATTTTCTCTTTGGCAGGGGTAAGAGCATTTATGGTGTTCTTTGAACTGTCATTATACCTACTATCATGTGATAGGAAACAGGAGGGTGCTTGGTGGGTATACTTCTAACCCCTATCTTTGCTTAGTTTCTTAGACTGGATTCCCAAGAAAGCTAACTTTTTTTTTTTTTTCCATTTTATTGTGCTTTTGGTGAAAGTTTGCACAGCAAATTAATTATTGCATTCAATAATTCATACACAAATTGTTCTGTGACATTGGTTGCAATCCCCACAATGGGCTATCACTCTCCTTATTTCCTCCCAGCCTCCCCATTTCCATTCATCTGGTTTCCTTTTCCCTCCCTGGCTTCTCATATTGATTTTAGGCAAATGCTGCCCTTTTGGTCTTGTGTAGCTGATTGTTCAGAGAAGCACATTATTCACTGGTGATGGTGTTTGTTTTATAGTCCCCTCTATTAAAGAAGCTGTGATGGTGTGTAGTGTTTAAGGCACTTGGCTGCTAACCAAAAAGGTCAGTGGTTTGAACCCACCAGCCACTCCATGGAAGAAAGATGAGACAGTCTGCTTCTGTAAAGATTTACAGCTTTGGAAACCCAGAGGAGCTTGCTGTGAGTTGGAATCTGCTTGGTGGCAGTGAGTTTGGTTTTGGTGTTTATTATTTGGCTGGAAGCTGGTTTCTAGGCATGTGTTCTTAAGGAGGGTGTTACTCAGTTTCCACGTGTTTGCTCTTTTTCTGTTCATCTTCCTATTGTTGATTTCTAATTTGATAGCACTATGATCTGAGAAAATGCTTTGCAGTATTTCAATGTTTTTTAATTTATTAAGGCTTGCTTTATGGCCTAACATATGGTCTATCATGGAGAATGTTCCATGTGCACTGGAGAAGAATGTATATTGTGCTGTTGTTGGGTGATGTGCTTCGTAGATGTCTATAAGGTCAGGTTGGTGGATTGTATTGTTTAGCCCTTCTGCGTCTTTGTTGAGTTTCTTTCCAGTTGTTCTATCTTTCATTGAAAGTGATGTATTAAAGTCTCCTACTATGACTGTGGAGTCATCTATCTGACTTTTCAAGTCTGATTTATGTATTTTGGGGCTCTTTCATTGGGTCCATAGATATTTATTATGGTTTTATCTTCTTGTTCAATTGATCCTTTAATCATAATATATGTCTTTCGTTGTCTCATATGGTAGCTTTTGTCTTAAAGTCAATTTTATGAGAAATTAATATTGCCACTCCTGCTGTCTTACAGTTGCCATTTGCTTGATAAATCTTTTTCCAACCTTTGATTTTTAGTCTTTTTTTGTCTTTGTCTCTATCTAAGGTGTGCCTCTTCTAGACAGCATATTGATGGGTTGTTTTCTTATCCAGGCTGCAACTCTCCGTCTCTTGAGTGGTGCATTTAACCCACTGACATTCAGTATAGTTATCGACAAGTATGAATTGGTTGCTTACATTTTATTATGTGTTTTTTGATGGTGTTCCTGGTTTCTTTGTTCCATATAATTTTCTGTGCTGAGTTCCTTATGTTTATGAATCATGTTATCATTTCCTTTGTTGCTGTAGTTTTAGTATTTGCTAAATATTTGTGCTTGTCCTCTTTTTTTATTGTGATGTGAGAGTTTATCATTTTTCTTTGAGGTTACACCATGATTTATAATTTTCTCCCCAAGTTAAGAACAGTCCATTCTTTCTTGCAACTCTCTTGACTTCCTCACCATTTAGAAGTTCTGTTGTAACTACGGTATTTTTCCCCTCCTTTTGGTTTGTAGTTGTCTTCATTTGCCAATTGATGTCTCTGGTTCCCTGTTTACAATCTTGTAAGCTTATTTTACTTTGGATACTTCCATAGATGTGTTGGTTTCTGGGTTATATGATCTTGTGTATTAATGGTAGATTGTTGTTTGCTATTTTTGGTTCTCTGTTCAAAGGACTCCTTTTAGTATCTTTTATAAGGTTGGTCTGGTTTTAACAAATTACCTTAATTTTTGCTTATCTGGAAATCTCCTAATTTTGCCATCATATTTGAGGGACAATTTTGCCAGGTATATAATTCTTGGTTGGCTGTTTTTCTCTATCAGGGTTTTATATATACCATCCCATTGCCTTCTTGCTTACATGTTTTCTGCTGATAAATCAGAGCTTATTCTTACTGCTTGTCCTTTGTAAGTAACTTTTCATTTTTCCTGTTCTGCTTTCAGGATTCTTTCTTTGTCTTTGGTTTTGATGAGTTTGATGATATATCTTGGTGATTTTCTTTTGGGGTCTGTCCTGTTTGGGATTCGTTGAACTTCCTGAATGGATATATTCTCATCTTTCATCATATCAGGGAAGTTCTCTTCCAACAAATCTTGGGCAATTTTCTCAGTGGTTTTCTTTTTCTCTTCCTGTTCTGGAATTCCGATTACATGTAGGTTATTCCTTTTGATGGTATCCCACACGAACCTTAGTTAGGCTTTCTTCATTTTGTTTTGATCTTTTTTCTGATTGATCCCTTTCCAAAGAAGTATTTAGGTATTTGTCTTCAATCTTATTAATTCTATCTTCCACTGATTCGATTCTACTCCTTTGCCCATTCAATATGTTACCTATTTTTGAAAATTTAGTTTTAATCTACTGGATTTCTATCTGTAGATTTTGTATCATTTGTAATTTTTCATTTATTTTGTCATTTTGTTCTTGTATTTTCTTTTGAAATTGTTTTGGTGTCTGTGTTTTCCTTAATTTTGTCACTGTTTTACTTGATCTGTCTCTCAATCCTTTGAAGATACCTAAATATAATTCTTTTAAACTCCTTATCAGGAAATTCCAATGCTGCTTCTTTCTCAGGAATGTGTTTTTGGTCTGTATCCTGCTCCCTTGTTTCTACCCACTGTAACTTGCTTCTTTGTGTGGACTGTGATGGTCTTTTGTCTCCAAGACATTGTGATACTGTTGTATTTAGATCTCTGTTAACTGTTTGTGAAGAGCAGTTAAGGGTGAGTCAGGCTCTTCTTGGTAGTCATTTATTGTTGGCCTATTGTTGGAGAAGGAAGTGGTGGCTCTCACTCAGTAAGTGAAGTTGTAGGAGGTGCAGATGTAATTGTGTTGTATGGGCACTGTTGCTTTCTCCCACTCAGTTAGACAAAAACAACAATTGAATAACCATCAAAAAAGTAAAAGCAAGTGGACAAAAAACACACCATGTAAACACACAGAAACAATAACCAAAAAAAGAAAAATAAAAGCCCGCAATATCTGCGGAGGGGACAATAAGAGAAAAAAGGTAAAGAAGGAGAATAATGAAAAAAATGTGAAAAATGCAAAAAAGCAAAACAAGGAATGGCGTTAACCACAAGAAAGAAAAAAAATGGGAACCAAGAACAGGGAAGAGAGGGAAGGAACCTGGGAAGGAAAGGATAAAGAGTAATAAGAAAAAGAACAATAATAATAATAACAATAATTTTAAAACAGAGAAAGAAACAAACAAACTAAAAAAATGGGGGGGAAAATTGGGGCAGGGCAGGGCACCCAGGCTCCATTGGAGCACACAGACTGGAATGGAATTCCTGCTGGCCCAGAAGGTGGGTGCGAGTGAGGGATGGCTGCACCTCCATTCACCAAAAGGGTGTGGGGTGTAAGAGTGACGAGGGGAATATCACACCTTTCTAGTCATTGGCATTGGAATGTCCTTGTGGTTCTCAGAAAATGGAGCCTATTCGTAAGTCCCTGGAATCTGGGAGAACACTGCCACTTTGAGTATTCATAATGGTCAGGCTGCTTGTAAACATTCAAAATGGCTGTGCCCTCTGGACAGGCAAAAGTCCACAGCTCAGCCCACCTTCCTCTTCACTGCTTCCCCTTTTATTCACCAGCCACCGGTGCAGTCGTCCGTGCAGCCTTTGGCTAGCAGGGCTGATTTGTAGGTTAATTTTTAGGTCCTAACACCACTTGGCAGTATGCAAGCTGTCTGTGCCGTCAGGATCTCTGACAGACCGCAGCTCTGTATGTCTCCTTTTTTGGTGAATTTCATGTAAATTCTTCTACTAGTTGGAGTTTAGTCCACTTCTGTTTCCTTCCCTTCAAGGTTCAGGGTTCCAGGATTATCTTTCGTATCTGTGTTAATTGGTTTCCCTTTTCTTTGTTGAAGAAAGTCTGTGCAGTGTGTCTGCCTGTTCCCCATCTTACCTGAACTCTTCTTGGCATGTCTTCAGTTTCAGTTTAAAAGGTTTTCTTAGGATTGTAGCCTCGAGTGTTCACTAATCTCTTTTAGACCAGTAAGTCTGGTCTTTGTTTTTACTTTGAATTTTGTTTGACTTTTTAAAAATTCATTCTGTGACCTTCTATTGTGGTCTTGATCAACATGGTCCATAGTGGTATGTGAGCACCATCTCGTTCTTCTGGTTCAGGTTTGAGGAGGCTTTGATTCATGTGGGCTGTTAGTCCTTTGGACTGATTGCTTCCTTGAGTTTTCATTTTCCTTCATGCTCCTATGCTCTAGGCAGGAAGAGACCAATAGTTGCTTCTTAGATGTCATTCCCAAGCTTTTAAGACCCCAGATATTATTCACTAGACCAGGATGTAGAACATTAGTTTAAGAATTCTTTTTTTACCAGTTGACTTCAATGTCCCACGAGGCTGTGGTCTTTAGTCTTCAGGTCCAGTGGTTCAGTCCCGATGTCCAAGTAATTTCTATAACTGTACCACCTGTATGCTGTATTATACGTATATGTATATATATGTGAAGCATTTTCAAATACGAATATAGAGATATTCACCACCATACCTTTATATGTATGTGGATATACTCCTGTATGACCTTTCTTGACTATTTAGCATACATACTTACCTATGGCTCTGGGAGCAAGGTAAGCATGGGCGTAGCACAGAGTAGCTACGGAAGCAGCAGTCAGGACATTAGACGACATGTAGCATTGGGAAAGTCAACTGTGAAGGAACTGTTTCAAGTGCTGAGAAGCAAGGATATCTCATTGAGGACTAAGGTGCACCTGACACAAGCCATGATATTTCCAATCGCATGGTATGCATGTGAGAGCTGGACAATGAATAAGGAAGACCAAAGAAGAGTTGATGCTTTTGAGTTGTGGTGCTGGCGGAGAATGCTGAAAGTACCATGGACTGCTAAAAGAACTAACAGATCTGTCCTGGAGGAAGTGCAGCCAAAATGCTCCTTGGAAGCAAGAATGGCCAGACTTCATCTCACCTATTTTGGTCATGTTGTAAGAAGGGACCATTCCCTGGAGAAGGATGTCATGCTTGGTAGGGTGGAGGGTCGACAAAAAAGGGGGAGGCCTTCAAGGAGATGGATTGATATGGTGGCTGTGATGATGGGCTCAAGTATAGCAGGGATGGTGGGGCTGGCGCGGGATCGGGCAGTGTTTCGTTCTGCTGTGCATGGGGTCGCTATGAGTCGGAAACGACTCGACAGCACTTAACAACAACAACTTACCTATGTATCTAATCACAAATTATTGTCAGTTATTACTGCTGTTGCAGGGAACTCTGGTTGTGCAGAGGTTAAAGCATTCATCTGCTAAGCAAAAGGTCAGCAGTTCGAACCTACATCTAATCTTTAGGAGAAAGGTGAAGCAGTCTGCTTCCGTAAAGATTTATGGGCTTAGAAACCTTATGGGGCAGTTCTCCTCTGTCTTAATAGGGTAGCTATGAGTTGGAATTGCCTCAATGGCAGTGGGTTACTGTTGTTGCAGCATTGCATATGTTACAGTATTTACAATAGTTGTCATTTATTCTTTTATTCTTGTGTGGGAGCTCTGGTGGCATAGAGAATAAGGCATTTGACTGCTAACTAGAAGGCTGGCAATTCAAACCCACCAACCACTCCTTGGAAGGAAGATTGGGCAATCTACTTCCGTAGTGATGCAGCCTTAGAAATCCAAGGAGGGAGTTTGTTTTTTTAAATATTCTTGTATACATCTCAGTGTCTTCCTTTGCCTTGGTCATGTTGTACTGACTAATCTCATATTGTGTATTGCCTTTCTCTTCACCAGAATTAACTCCTGTGTACTATCTACTTAATGCTTCTTTATGCCTCCATCATAACCATCGAAGAATATTTCTGTGTTTAAGCCTATTCTTGACTTTTTATTATGGCGATCTCATACAATGACCTTTTGTGTTGGATTTATTTCACTTAGCATAGTGTCTTGTAGGTTCATCCATGTAGTGAGATGTTTCATAGATTCATCATTGTTCTCTATTTTTGCGTAGTATTCCATTTTTTGTATATACCACAGTTTATCCATTCATCTGTTGATGGACATTTAGATTGTTTCTATCTTTTTGCTGCTATGAGTAATGCTGCAATGAACATGGGTGTTGTAGTGTAGTGAATTGCATGGTATGGCTTTTCTAGCCATAGTCTTTTTGACTGCCACTGGATTACTGGGGGCAAGCGTATGTCAGTGTGGCTGGGCAGCTGGTGGAATTATTCCCTGTAATGAGATTGGCAATTAACTCTGTGGTGGAATTTGCTGTGAGCAACTGAGTAGCTGCTTTTAAACTCCTGATTATTAAAGTCATCTACCTGTGGTGTTTCTGTTGGAGAAGCATGAAGTAATCTTTTGGGAAAGTTCACTCACTGTCAAGTGTGTAGAACTCTGATGTTTGAATTGGTTAGTTTTGCCATTCTGCCAGGCTTAAAAAGAGACCTCCTAGAGGCAGAAGGAGAGTCTTACTGCTGGCTGAGAGAGATGCCCAGCTGAGAGAGATGCCAGCTGAGAGATGGCAGCAGTGGAACCAAGAGGCACAGGACAGAGTGTCAGGCTTACCTGGCCCACAGAGGCAGAGGGAGGTGGAGAGGCCAAAGGCCAGAGAGGCGTGTCTGAGGGCACAGCAGAGGGGACTGTCCTGATCGAAGAACTGTAACCTGAGCATGTTGTTGAACTTGAATTGTAGCCTGTTGCTTCCCTAATAAACCTCGTAATCTGTGTGTTGTGTGTGGCCACTGCAGTGAATTTTATTAAGCCCAGCAGAGAGGTGGTGGGTGCTGCAGGAGGGATGGTTGGTGTCAAGGTTGGTAAGAGGGCTGGAGGGTGGCTGCATGTCTGGCCTCATATGAACAGGCCTTGGGCTGCTGATGGTGATTCTCTCTTCTTCTTGTATAGTTGGAGGTCAAAAGATGCTGCCTCCCTGCCCCTTTAGCAGGTGTGCATGTGTCTACTCATGTCTGCTCTTATTTCTCTAGGATATATACATAGGAGTGGGAGCTCTGGTGCCTAAGGCATTTGACTGCTAACCAGAAGGCTGGCAGTTCAAACCCACCAGCCACTCCTCAGAAGGAAGATGGGGCAATCTACTTCCGTAGTGATACTGCCTCGGAAACCCACGGAGGGGTTGCTGTGAGTTGGGTCCGACTCGACGGCACATAACAACAACAACAACATATACCTAGGAGTAGGGTTGCTGGATTGTATGATATTTCTATTTCTAGCTTTTTAGGGAAGTGTGATACTGTTTTCCAAAGTGATTGTACCAATCCACAATCCCACCAGGCAGTGTATAAGAGTTCTATTCTGCCCACAGCCTTGTCAGCATTTATTCTCTGTTTTTTTTTTTTTTTGATTAGTTGCCTAGGTTAGGTGGTATGTCATTGTAGTTTTGATTTGCATCTCTCTAATGGCTAATGATTGGGAACATCTTTTTTTTTTTCATGTGTCTGTTAGTTGCCTGAATGTCTTTGGTGAAGTGTCTATTCATTTCTTTTGCCTATTTTTTAGTTTGATTGTTTATTTATTTATTTATTTTTGTTATTGAGATGTTGAAATTTTCTATGAAATTTTGGGATTAGACCATTGTTGAGTGTGACACAGTCAGGGGTCCCCCCCCACCCCACCCGCCATGTCTGTAAGTTCTCTTTTTACTCCTTTGGCAAAGTTTTTTCGATGAGCATTAAGTTTTAGGTGATCCCAGTTATCTAATTTATCTTCTATTACTTCATTTTTAGCTGTTTGGTGTTCTATTTATGCCATTTATTAAGGTCCCTAGTATTGTGTCTATTTTTTCTTCCAAAATCTTTATAGTTTTAGGTTTTACATTTAGGTCTTTGATCCATTTTGAGTTAGTTTTTTTTGCATGGTGTGAAGTATGGGTACAATTTCATTTTTCTGCAAATGGCTAGCCAGTTTTGCCAGCATTCTTTGTTGAAGAGACTGTTTCTTTCCCATTGAATGGACTTAAGTGCTTTGTCAAAGAATTAGCTGTCTATCGGTGGATGGATTTACTTCCGAGTTTTAATTCTGTTCCATAGACCATGTGTCTGTCATTGTACCAGTACCAGGCTATTTTGATTACTGTGGCCGTGTAGTAGGTTCTGAGATTAGGAAGTGTGAGGCCTCTACCTTGCTCCTCTTCTTCAATAATGCTTCACTTATCCAGGGTCTCTTTCCTTTCCATATAAACTTGGTAATTAGTTTTTTTCCAACTCATTAAAGAAAGTTGTTGCTGTTTAGATTGAGATTGCATTGTATTTCTAGAGCACTTTGGGTAGTATTGACCTTTTCATAATGATAAGCCTTCCTGTCCATGATCATGGTTTGTTTTTCCATTTACATAGGTCTCTTCTGGTTTCTCGCAGTAGTGTTTTATAGTTTTCTTTTTGTAAGCCTTTTACATCCCTAGTTAGATTTATTCCTAAGTATTTTCTCTTTTTGAGGGCTGTTGTAAATGGTATTACTTTCCTGACTTCCTTTTCAGAGTTTTCTCTGTTAGTGTAGAGGAATCCAACTGATTTTTGTATGCTCTTGTATCCTGTAACTTGTTGAATACTTCTATTAGTTCCAGTAGTTTTCTTGTGGAGTCTGTGGGATTTTTCTATATATATAATCATGTCATCTACAAACAGGGTTAGTTTTATGTCTTCCTTACCAATTTGTATGCACTTCATTTCCCTTCTTTGTCAAGAAAGCTAACTTTTGAGGCATGGAGTTAAATTTTTCTTAGCACCTTTGATACTATTTTTAGGAATGAAGGTCTTTTTTTATAGTGTAAAACTTAATTCAGTTGTTTCTATTACTCTGCAACAGGTTCTTCATAATACATTCTCTTAGATGCATATAAAACTGTTTTGTATGTTATGTTTTACTCTGTGTTCTACATTTCTCACAACAAAAATTAAGAAGCAGTTCAGACAGAAAGGAATATTATATAATTTAAGGTAGCTAATTTTCTAATCTGTGATGAGATTATGGGTATTTTTTTCCATGCCAAAAAAATTAAATGTTTTAGAAATAGGAATATTATAGGATTATAGAAATTGAGAGTAACTTAATTGGTAAATGCTTGATTAAAGTCCCCCCCAAATATGTTTTTCTCTTAAGCTGAATGGCCTTTATTAAATACCAAGTAATGAAAGGCCTTTCTGGAGATACTAGCTTTATTGACAGTTCTTTAAATCTTTAGGTATTTCTAAGCATGAGTCGTGGTATAGTCTTTCTTTAGGCATGTCAATATCCATCCTACTTAAAGAGAAATAATTCTGTAAGTCCACAGATTATTTTAATTCATAAGAATAATGTATTTGTTTTAATATTTTAGGTGTGTACATCCCGATTCTGGTTTAATTATCGACATGTTGCAAATACTCTTTCTGTGTATAGAAGTGTCAAGAGGCTAGGTATTCCTGACAGGTAAGAAACCTAAGTAAAGCTCACCTCAGAAACTCATTGAAAATCGCTCTTATAAGGCTGCTATTATGTTTGTATTTTCTGTTGCTTTTGGCAAAGGTAAAGAAACTGGATTTGAAGTTTTCCTGTTGTTTTTATTAGAGCACACAACCGTGTATAAAGTAGATGTTACTTAAGACTATAAAGACAAATTATTTAAAAGAACAATAAAATACAGGGTGAAAAGAACAAGTATAATTTTAGTTCATTCATTTAATTATTAAGTGACTGGTCAGAGTTTTTGATTTTAGGGACCAAAACCAAACCCACTGCCATCAAGTTGCTTCTGACCCATACCAACCCAGAGGGCAATTTTGACTGATTTAAGCAAGAAAAGAATTTATTGAAAGCATATTATTTAGTTCACCTAATTGCTGGTAAGGCTGAAGCTTGAAATAACCAGGAACAGGGGAGACTAGAAAAGATACAACTAAAAATCATGGCATAAAACCAGTCCAATGACAGTAATGGGGCTGCCATCTCTTATTACTAATTAGCTCAGCCCTGGCATAATTCCTAATGTTGACTTTGGAAACAGTGTTGCTACTGCTGCCTGCTACCAAAATCTATTGTTGTTTGAACTTCTTAGTGTTTCTAGCTCTGAAATCAGAGTCCTTAGAATGTTACACTATGAGAGCCTAGATCAAATGCCCACATCCATGCTGCAGGCATGGCTGGAAGAATGAGTATCTGGCATTGTACCACTTACATAATGAGGAGGCTCTGCCTTCTATGAAGACTCAGAAAAAAA
>NW_006921751.1:5541104-5549284 GCF_000298275.1 Orycteropus afer afer
AAGGCTGGCGGTTCAAATCCACCAGCCACTCCTCGGAAGGAAGATGGGGCAATCTACTTCCGTAGTGATACTGCCTCGGAAACCCAAGGAGGGGTCGTTGTGAGTCGGGTCCAACTCTATGGCACATAACAACAACAACAACAACAAAATGGGATTTGGATACTTCCTGTAAAAACAGAGAAGAATGTATAAAGCAGAGAATGATTCAGAAAACAAAGTTACATTACATTTTATGTAAATAGGTCATTTTAGCTTGACAAGTTGACGGAGCTATATTTTAGTTCCTGTAATTTCACCTGGAAACTAAGACAACCAGATGATTTTACCATTTTTAAAAACTATGTTAAACGAAGTAAAAAAGGATGATTTGTTACATCAAGTATATAGGTTTAATTCTGGTAATTAGCCAGTTATTATACTTTTTCATTGATTCTTCTCAAATAAGGCTATTTGGTTATTCCTTTGACTTTGGGTTTTTAACTGCTCTTGTTTCTGTACCCTATGTTCTCCAGGGAATCACTATGCATGGTTTGGCAATAGTTTTCACTTTGGTAAATGAATCTTTGTTCTGTGAGTCTTTAAATACATTTAGACAGTTTAAGATTTGGAGGGCCTTTTTAGAAATAGAATATGGCAATAGGATATATTTTGTATATTGTGCTTTAGTAAGTTTATCCCTAGTCTTCCAAAGAACTTTTTTTTTTTTTAAAAAAAAGCTTACTTCTGTTTCAAATGATTACGTCTCCAAATCTCTATTTCTGAATTCTTTGTTGAATGGTGAATTGGGGATTTAAACAGTTGAGTATTTAAATAATTTGTTACTTAACAAGTAGAAATCAATGGAAAAGATTCTCTTTGGCTTTTAAAGAATTTGGCTTTTGGATTTGAGGATAAATTACAAATATAGGTAAACTTTTAGTCAGAAAGTAATAAATCATTATGAAACAGCAATTTGAAATTTTAAAATCATTAGGAACAGTTTTGTTTTAAAGGCTGAATTTATTTTATACATCATTAAAGATTTTTAAGTTGAAACAATATTATTATAACTTTTGCTGTAATTTCAGAAATAAATCCTGAGAGATGATTGGTCATGACATATCAGTTATGACTAGAGTTCTTTTCATTTCTTTGTATTTTTTAAAAGATCATGTTACCTTGTCTTGAAATTCAAAGTAGTTGCATTTAGTTTTCTGTATGTTTTAGTAAGAAAGTTGCTCAGGCTACAAATCATTTATTAAAATACTGGCACAGATGATTGTCTTCTGTTTTGAAGTTTGTGCCCAAGCATGTAGGTCCTGATTGAAATATCGTATTAGTTATATCACTACAATTTTTCTGGTTTCTCTCTGGTCTTCTCTATACATTTCACAAACTCCAGGCATGCTGAGCCATTCTCTCTGCTGGAATGGTTCTCTGTACTTCTGGCTCGCTGTAACCCAAACCTGCCTGTGATTCTGAATGACTTGTGGCACATGCTAAAAATATGAATCCTATCTTCCCTTTTGGGAGATTCTAATTCATTAAATCTGAAGTGAGGCCAGAACAGCTCTATATGTGGTTATGAGGAGCTCTGGTACCATAGTGCCTAAGGCACTTGACTGCTAACCAGAAGGCTGGCGGTTCAAACCCACCAGCCACTCCTCGGAAGGAAGGTTGGGCAGTCCTACTTCCGTAGTGATACTGCCTTGGCAACCCAGGGAGGGGTCGCTATGAGTCAGGGCCGACTCGACGGCAAATAACAACAACAACAACAACAACAATGTGGTTATGATGCACAGCCAAATTTGAAAAGCACAAATTCACTTTATTCAAATATTCCTTCGAAAGAGCATTTCCTGACACCCATGGATCCTGAGTATACTTTTATCATAACTATAGTATATCTTTTCTCATTAGATTGTAAATTCCTAGAGGGAGTTTATAGAGGGTTGTGTCTTATTTTATTTAGCATCCCCAGCATTTAACATAGTGTGTGGCATTTAGTAGGTGCTCAGCAAGTGTTGGATAACTAAATGAAAATATGAGTTGGAAAGATGTTCTTCAGTTGCTCACACAAAACAAACACAAGTTTATGCTTTAAGAGTATAAACATTTATATGCCCTAAATTGTGTTAGTCTAGATATTACCAAAGGAGCCCTGGGGACACAATGGTTAAATGTTCAGCTGTTAACTGAAAAGTCGGTGGTTCAGAACACCCAGTGGCTCCTCAGGAAAAAAGACCTCTTTAATTTTTTCCTTTCTCCAGGGCTATTTTCTTTGGTTGATAAAGTGATTTACTTATGATTAGGTACCATATTATATGAGAAATACATATATGTTTAGAATTGTGCTTAAGCTATGATAGAAACATGGGAATTGAGACTGAATGAAGAAATGTAGTCGTATTTCTCATCTCAAGTTTATTCTGAGGAGTAAATGCATTTAATATTAGGTTGTGTGAAATCTCTTTTTCTTCTCCTCCCTCTTCTTTTCTGTTGAACATATAAAATTAAATTCATGGAGTTAAAAAATATAAATTATTTTTTTTTAAATATGAGTTAGCTGTACTACAAGTTAGGGTGAATAGAAGTTTTTGTAATGATCCCCTTCTGATGAATGATCTGTTTCTATGCTTATGTCCAACAGCTTTTCTGACTCCAAACACAATGTTTTCCTCACCTGGTGTTTCATTCTTTGATATGAGACTAATTTTTTCATCTTTTATTCAGAAATTTTTAGTGTATGCATAATAAAACCCAAATCCCTCATCCTGGAACTGAAAGTGTTTTGTTTGTAAACAAACCAAAGCCAGCATTCTGATCATTTCATTTCTATCCCTTATGCTCAAGCCAAGTTCCTTCTTGTTAGTCCCTGTATTGTCGTCTGTCCCCTGCCTTCTACTGGTCTTACACCTACAGTTCTTTTCTTCCTCTGGCTTTTCCAGTTTTCTTATGCCCACATTCAGTCTATGCACTCCTTAAAAGTTTTCCTGGTCCTTCTTGCATAAACAATGCTTTATTTATGCTGCTTTTATGACACTTTCTTGTCTGTATTGATCTTATTTCTTAAAGGCTAAATTTAACACTTTGTATTCCTTATAAAGTATATTGGTGTATTGTGCGTAGTTGAATGAATGAATAAATAATGTACTAAAGATCCCTATCTATGTGGAACCTTACTGGCCTAGGCCAGGAAGAAAATATTTCTCTTATAATCTTATTTCTTACTAAGTTTAAGAGTGTTGTGTAGTTGATATGGTAAAGTATTCCCTATGCAACTTGTACTTTAGTGATCTGCAGGTAGGGTATTCTCACCAAGGCCCTTCATGTTGATTTCTTTCTATCAGATGAAGTCTGTAAAAGTCTTGCCTAAGACAAGTCCTTATTATCCTACCATTTAAGTTCCCTCTGGATACAGTTTTCTTTTTCATCCTTTGTCCCTTTCAACCTTTTTTTCAAGTAATATTAGAATTAAAAGTAGGAGCTATTTGGACAGTTATGGATTCTGGTGATGTTTTTATAAATTAAAAAAGAAAAAGATCACTAGCTTGTTTTTAAAAACTCTGGTAATAAAGCTTTTGACTGGTTTCTCTTTGTACTGCTGTGGATTAGTCTTGTACGTAAGAGAACATTGTCTAAAGTAGAGCATTAATGAGAATATTTCATCAACCTTCTTGTGTAATTCCTCATTAAAATAATATGGAGAAGGACTTTGACATTATGGTTGTTTGAAAATGCTTGTGGCTTTCTTTCCAATAAAGTCAGCCAAAATGGATTATTTTTTTCTGACCCCCTTCCTCATCTCTTCTTGTAACAATACATTCATTAACCATCATAATTTAGATACTGTGTTTTATAGTTAGTTATTTTATTTATTCCTTGAGGCCTTCATAAAATATTACTTTTTCCCATTTTACATATTGAAAATGGTTGCTCAGAATGGTTAAATGATTTTCTTAAGGTCATATCAATATTAAATAAGAGAACCAGAATTTGAATTTGAGTCTTCTGATTTTATGGCTGAAGCATTTGTGTTACATCAGTTGTCTTTTCTCATAAATTACAAGAGTTAATATTTATGTAGCACAATTAAAGAATTCTTTTTACATACATTTTCATTTTTCATAACAGTCTCACAGAGAATTATATAATTATGCAAACTGGTAATTTAAATACTATATTGCATTTTAAAACATATATCTACATGTTGAATGTAGTGACTGAAGCTGTGAAAACAGTGAATGTTAATTAAATATAAGAAATGCTTCTCCGATTTTCCCATTTTCTTATTCTTTCCATGATTATTACTATTACTTCAGCCTTCATTATTTCATATCTGTACTTTGACAGCTTTGTAGCTGTTTATTCCCTGCTTCTAATCTCTTTCCTTTTCCAAGTCATCCTACACACAGCTGTTAGAATTATCTTTCTCAGACACTGCTTTCATCTTTTCACTCCCACAATCAGGAACCTGTAATGACTCCCTGTTGCCTCTCTAACAAATTCAAACTTTTCAGGGGGCCTTCAGTCTTTACTGATTACTTTGTTATTCCAGTCTACTGTTTCGTTTGTTGATTTTTTGTGACATTGACTGAATTCTGAACAGTCTGTCATTTTTGTCTCACACTGGTAGCTGATCTGTCTGCCACTTCATATGATGTTCCCAGTGGCAAAGTGTCTAATATCCCAAATAGGGAAGCATTTAGAGTAGTTAAGAAGCTGAAACACGCTTTAGGGAGGAGGATAGTGACAAAGGTACAGGGAACATTTTGGCAACCACTACTATCATTCCCTTGTATTTAGATAATAAATAAGAACAATTTACAAAGAACATTGTGAAGGGTTTTATGGAGTAGAGAGGAAATTTCTCTATTCATTTATTCTATTTATATATAGATAAGAGTGTTTTAGGATAATGATGAAGAGATGTTTATTCCTTCACCAGTACTACACTGTCTTTATTATTGTTGTTATCTTCATATTTAATAACCTGATTCTTGACTTTGTTCTTGTTTAGAATTATCTTGGCTATTCTTGAGTCTTGTCCTTTGCTACTAATTTAGAATCAGCTTGCCAAGTTCTTCAAAAAACTGCTGTGATTTTGATTTGCATTCAGGTGAATTTATTGATTAATTTAGAGAGAATGGACTTCCTTATGATATTAAATCTTTCAATTTATGAAAAAGTATATCTCTGTTTAAAGGTTCCTGGGTGGTGCAAGGGAGCTCTGGTGTCATGGTGCCTAAGGCATTTATTTGACTGCTAACAGAAGGCTGGTGGTTCAAACCCACTAGCCATTCCTCGGAAGGAAGATTGGGCAATCTATTTCCATAGCGATACCACCTCGGAAACCCAAGGAGGGGTTGCTGTGAGTCGGATTCAACTCGACGGCAGTGAGTTTTGTTTTTTTTTTTTTGGGGGGGGGTGTTGCAAATGTATTGCGCTGGAGTACTGACTGAAAGGTTGGTGGTTTGAACCCACCCAGTGATACCACAGAAGAAAGGCCGTGGCACTCTGCTTCTGTAGAGATTATAGCTAAGGAAACCCTGTGGAATAATTTTACTGTTTAACACATGGGGTCACCATGAGTCAAAATCAACTTGACAACAACAGATTTGGTTTTCTAACTCTAATTATGTCTTCTTTAACAGCTTTTCATTAAGTTTTATAGTTGTAAATATTTCTCAGAAACATCTTAGAATTATTATCAGTTATCTTATTTTCTTGTTGATATTGTTAATGATGCCTTTCTTAAAAATACATTTTTTAACTTCTGTTGCTATGCATTCAGTTGACTTTTATACCTTGTCCTAGTACTCACTGAACTCATTAATTCTAATAATTTTTTTTCTCTCTCTTTTGTTCTGATAGTCATAAAATCTGCAAACAATGACAGTTTTTTCCTTTCTAGTGTTTACATCTCTTCTCCTTTTTTAATCTTCAAAAACTTTTCATATCTGAAAATTTGGGAATAAAAATTGTCTTTAAAGAGCTCAAAAGTAATAATCTGTAGAAATCCCTTATTTTACAGGGAAGAAGAAAGTCCCCTGGGTGGTACCAATGGTTTGCTCCTGGCTGTTCACTGAAAGGCTGGTGGTTTGAGTCTACCAGCAGCACTGTGAAAAAAAGGCCTGGCGATCCACATCTGTGAGGTTACCTGTTGCCATTGAGGTGATTCTGACTTATAGTGACCCCATAGGGTAGAGTGGAACTCCCCATAGGATTTCTTAAGCTGTAAATCTTTATAGAAACAGATTGCCAATTCTTTCTCCCGTGGAGCTGCTGGTAGGTACGAACCACCAATCTTTCAGTTCCTGGCCGAGCACTTAACCATTATGCCACCAGAGGTCCTTTCTGTAAGATTACAGCCCTTGAAAACCCTCTGGAGTACAGTTCTACTCTGACACATATGAGGTCACTGTGAGTCTGAAATGACTCACTGACAACAGGTTAAGGTCAGCAACTGCACAGAGGTAGTCCTACTAGTAAAATCCTTGGTAGTGATTATGTTGCCCAATTCATCACTATAAATAAATGAAATAATAAAGGAAAAGGATATATGAAGATACTTAATTAAAAATAAAGATTAGTGTTCATTTGCCTTATTAATGTTTGCACAATAACTTAATACATTTGATTTATTATTATAAACAATAATTTAATCTTACAAAAATTACAGTAGCTGATCTTAAGAGGTTTCTCATGTAATGAGCTCTCTAGAGCTGTCCATCTGTTTCAATTTTAGGATAGCTCAGAAAATTAATTTTGTTTTCATTTTGGACCCCCAATAGAGTGAACCTTACATCCTGTATTTATGCCAAATATGCATTTCCTGAGTATTTATGATGGGACAGTAGTCTTGTTTCCTGATTGCTTTAAAATAAATTAGAAAGTAATTAAAACTCCAGGTAATGTGTAAATGTAAGGAAATGACAACTTATAGGGAGACAGTTAGCATAATGTAGAAGATTATAGGCTCTTAGAGTACTTCAGTTTAAATCCTGGTTCTGTTACTGAGTTACTCCAGACCACAAACCCTAGGCAAGAATGATGGCTTGACTTAAATTGCTTTCATGTCAGGTTACTACAGGAGCCTGAATGGTGCGAGAAGTTTGCAATAGCCTACTAACCTAACTAGGCTGTTCAAACCTACCCAGGAGCTCCTTGGAAGAAAGGCCTGGCAAACTGCTTTCATAAAAGATTACAGCCAAGGAAATCCTATGGAGCCATTCTACTCTGTAACATATAAGATTGCCATGTGTCAGAATTGACTTGACAACAACAGATTTTTTTTCTTTTTCCCAAGATTACTACCAAACCAATAAAGAAATAATGCAAAGGATATATGAGGTAAGGGTGCAGATGAGTGGCTATAGCTCGCCTCTGCTTCCCTAGTTTCTCACTGTGGTATTGCTGAAGTTTGGCAGTTGGTGTAGCCTGCAGAAACTGAGAAAACAGTGAGGTCAGAGAAATCCAGAGCTGTCACCATCATCATCAGGCTTTTATTAAGCCTGGAAATGGCATGTGAGAATCACTTAGTTTTTTGACCTTGGATCAATCATTTACTCTGCCTCAGCCTTAGTATCCTCATCTGTAAGATGGGAAACAATACATTTTTGGGGTGGAAATTGTCAGTTGGTCGATCCAACAGTAATTCTTACCTCCCTTCTTCCTTACTTCATCCCATAATCTCTTTATCGACCTATCATGTTTTGTAACCATGTAAGACTATTAGGGAAAGGAGAAAGAAACAGATACTTTCAGAATAGCTGGCATTATGCACACTACACAAAAATATTGTTCTATATTCTGCTTTGATGAATAGCGAATAAGGTTTTATAAGCTTGCAAGTGGACATCTGAGATGAGACAGTTGGTCTCACTTTATCCGGAGCAAAGAAGAATGAAGAAAATTAGAGACACATGGAAAAGTCCAAGGGACTTGTGGACCATGTAAACCTCAGTTTGCATGACCCTGAGACCAGAAGAACTAGATAGTGCCTGGCTATGACTGTCAATTACTCAGATTAGGATCAAAATAGGATATATTGGATGGAGTGGGAGAAAAATGTGGGACAAAACTCAAAATCATAAAAAAAACCCCAGGCTTACTGGTCTGACAGAGACCAGCAAAACCCCTGAGACTATCGCCCCTAGTCATTCTTCAGACCTGGAACTGAACTCACTCCCGTGGCTAGA
>NW_006921751.1:5549969-5551474 GCF_000298275.1 Orycteropus afer afer
AAAAAAAAACAGCCAAACTCACTGCTGTCGAGTTGATTCCAACTCATAGCGATCATTTTGTATCTCTACAGAAGCAGATTTTCCAGTCTTTCTTCCAAGGAGTGGCTGGTGGGTTTGAACTGCTAGCCTTCTGGTTAGCAGTCAGATACCTTAGGCACTATGCCACCAGAGCTCCCCTTTATTGATTAGGCAAGTACAACTTGACTGGGATAAATAAATTATAAATACTGAAGAGAAAGGTGTATCTTTGGGTTTTCTGACTGTGGTGACTCTGCTAGTTGGGTTTGTTTCTTTAAAACAAAAAACCAGACTCCCTGCTTTAAGTCGATTCTGACTCATAGCAACCCCCTTTGGGTTTCCGAGGTAGTAAATCTTTACAGAAGTAGATTGCCCAGTCTTCCTTGTGCAGAGTAGCTGTTGGGTTTGAACCACCAACCTTCTGGTTAGCAGTCAAATGCCTTAAGCACTATACCATCAGAGTTTCCTTAAGGAACTCTGAAAACTCTGTCTATGGGGTTGTTGTAGAAGATACTGACTCCAGTGGGATATGAGGCTTCCATGCCAAAGTAGATTTTCTGACCACTTAATAGAAGTCTGATTCCTTCATACCTGAATCATCCCTAAAGAATCAAAGAAAAAAACTCTTGGACAGTTGTGTCTATTTCTGTGTAAATTGCTGCAAGGATACTCCTATGGGAGAGGAATGCCTAATACTGCAAGTATTTATTTTCTATTGCTGCTGTAACAAATTACCACAAATTTAGTGGCTTAAAATAAAATAGATTTGTTACCTTATAGTTCTGGAGGTCAGAAGTCCAAAATGGCTTGGCAGGCTGTGTTCCTTCTGGAGGCCTTAGGGGAGAATCTGTTTCCTTGCCTTTCTCAACTTCTAGAGGCTCTCTGCATTCCTTGACTCATAGCTCCTCTTTCTAGCTTTAAAGCCAGCAGCATAGCATTTTCAGATCTTTCTCTGACTCTTCTGTCATCCCATCTCCTGGTCGCCCCTGCTTCGGTAGTCACATTGCCTTCCCTGACTCTGACCCTTTTGTTTTCTCCCCTTATAAGGACCCTTGTGATTATATTGGACTCAACCAGATAATCCAAGATAATCTCCCCATCTCAAGATCTTTATTTTTATTACATCTGCAAAGTCCTCTTTACCATGAAAAGTAACAGATTCATAGATTGTAGGGATCAGGATATGGATTTGCAGTGCAGTTATTAAGCCTACCAAACTACCTGACTGGCAAACGGTGTTTCCTGCCCTATAACCTTCTAACCATGTTTGATATCAAATATAGTCAGTGGAAGTCTTGTGAGTCTGAATGTTAAGTGGATACTATCTAGAAGACTCTGGTGAGTGTTAAAGAGTAGTAGTGGGTGAAACACTGGAAAAGTGAAGTATCATAGAATCCAAGAGAGGAGCTTTAAAATGGAAATGGTATTGTGGAAATAAATAAAATGCTTTTCAACAGATGAATGAATAAACAAAATGTAGTACATAC
>NW_006921751.1:5552396-5554479 GCF_000298275.1 Orycteropus afer afer
GAGTCAGACCTGACTCATAGCGACCCCTCCTTGGGTTTCTGAGGCAGTATCATAATGGAAGTAGATTGCCCAACCTGCCTTCTGAGGAGTGGCTGGTGGGTTTGAACCACCAGCCTTCTGGTTAGCAGTCAGGTGCCTTAGGTACTATGCTACCAGAGCGCCCACATCTCATTAGTGTCAATTTTCCCATCACCAAAAATAGCAAGTCTCTATGATCTAACATATATTTTCCTCCTCCCTTCCTCTCCCTGGTAACCACTGCACCTTTTCCTCACTATCTTGTTGCAGCAGTGGTGTGGGAGTGACATCTGACCTCCTGTAATTTCATGAGAGGAAGACAGAATCCCTATCAAGCAACATTAACCCAAGTTTGATTCTTAAGAGGCGGAAGTCAGACTTGCTGCCACCCCCAACCTTTTTACCAATTTTGACACCAGCCATCCCTCCCATGACACTTTCTACTTCTCTTCTGGGTTCAAGAATTCTTTTTAGTGGCCACACAGAACTCACAGACAATATTCACAATTAAAGGGCTTATCGAGAAAGTAACAAGTTACAATTTAGATTCAGGAACAATCAGGATACACTTATTCCATGAAGACAGCCTCCTCTCAGCCATGCCTGCAGGCACATTTGGCCCTTGGCTTCTTGGCCTGGCTTCTGCCCTGTATAGGCAAGTGTTACAGAGTTTTTAGCTCTGCCAGTGCTCAGAGAGGCATCCTATTTTGCCAGAAGGGCTCCTGCCCGAAGGCACTCAGATTTCTTGCTTTGTGGGCCTGGAAGCCTGCCATTCTGTCTCATGCTGGTCTCTTGGTTCTGCTGCCACTGTCTTTCTGCCATCTCTCTGTCATTGTCTCAGCGCAGGGATCTCGAGTGCAGGGACATGCTCCACTCGTAGATCTTCTTTCTTGATAGCACTGAGATTCCCCTTTCCACCTCTGTTGTTGTTATGTGCCATCGAGTTGGACCTGACTCATAGTGACCCCTCCTTGGGTTTCCGAGGCATTATCACTACGGAAGTAGATTGCCCATTTTCCTTCCAAGGAGTGGCTAGTGGGTTTGAACCACCAGCCTTCTGGTTAGCAGGCAAGTGCCTTAGGCATTATGCTACCAGAGCTCCCTTTCCACCTCTAGGAGGGCTCGTTTTAAGCCTACCGAGATGGCAAAATTGACCAGTCCTTATGTTTGGGTATTTGCAGAGTCCATCCCCACAAGAATGCCATATTAACACGCTATCCAGTCACCTTGGTGGGCTACAAGCACCTTACATTTGTGTAGTTCCATTCAGTCATGTGGTGGGAGTCACAAAGACCACGGGTAGAAGAGTAATTTACTGTACCACACTTATCTGACATTTTACATTTACTGCAATAGTAAACATCTTACTGTTTTGTGCATTATCCTGGGTTTTCTCCCTATGATCAGCAACTGGCCTGCAGAGTCAGATGCCCAGCTGCAGCAACCATTGTTGCAGCTCTTCGTGGGACAGAGGCAACTTAGGCAAATTTTGGGGGACCCCTTCCAATAAGGTCCCCTGAGTGGCTGGAGGGGCCCAGTAGGAGGCAGGATGGAGGAGGTTGCTGCTGTTGCTTCCCTCTACTCAAGCACCTTGGAGGGACCAAGTCTTGCAGTGGAAGGGTACTAGGGGTAATTCAGAGCCTGGAGGTTGTAGCAGAAGCTAGCCATCCCTTCCTTTTCTATGACCCGGTCTGCTGAGCCACTTTTCTAAGCAGCTGTTCGTCTCCAGACTTTCAAGCCCTCCAAACCTGCAGTGTGTCTCTTGTTTCTGTGGGATTCTTCCTGGCTTGTGGAAGGGCAGTAGACAGTTGGGGCTGTTGACGGGGTGGCTGCTAGGGGTATGGGCATGGGCAGCAACCCCCATTACTGTTTTGACTTCCTGCCTTCCAGTTGCCTGAGCCTCAAAACCAACAAATGTGCCTCTATTCCAGCTGCCAGGTTCCAGGTCTGCTTGAGTGACAGTCTTGATGGTAGGGCCTTGGGGTTCAGAACACAGCAGGACTGGGGACACAGTATTTCAAGAATCTGGGCTCAGGGGCTACCTCTATGTCTTTTTTCTTCTTCC
>NW_006921751.1:5557104-5560497 GCF_000298275.1 Orycteropus afer afer
TGGGGTCGCTATGAGTCGGAAATGACTCGACGGCACTTAACAACAACAACATTGTATGTATGTGTCACAGTTTGCTTAGCCATTCATCAGTTGATGCACACTCTGGTTGTTTCCATTTATTTGCTGTTGTGAATTAAGCAGCTGTGAACATAGGTGTACATATATCTGTTTATGTTGTTATTTTTAGGTCTTCAGGGTATATACTTAGAAGTAGGATTGCCTGATCATAGTGTAGTTCTATTTCCAGGTTTTTGAGAAAGTGCCATTCCATTTTCCATAGTGGTTGTATCATTTTGCAATCCACCAGCAATGGGTAAGAGTTTTAGTCTCACTATAGCCTCATGAATATTTCTTGTTATCTGTTTTTTAAATGAGTGCCATTTGAACTGGGTAAGATGCTATCTCATTGTACTTTTGATTTACATCTCACTAGTGGCTAAGGCACTTGACTGCTAACCAGAAGGCTTGCGGTTCAAACCCACCAGCCACTCCCCGGAAGGAAGATGGGGCAATCTACTTCCGTAGTGATACTGCCTTGGAAACCCAAGAAGGGGTCGCTATGAGTTGGGTCCGACTCGACGGCACATAACAACAACAACAACAACAAATGGCTACTGATAATGAACATATGTTTGTTGACTGCTTAGATGTCCTATTTGGTGAAGGTTCTCTTCATGTCTATTTTGTGATTGTGTTATTTGTTTTCTTATTGTTGAGTTGTTAGAGTTTTCTATAGATTTAGTGATTAGACTTTTATCGAGTAAGTTGTTTCTGAAGATTTTTTCCCAATCTGAAGGTTGTCTTTTATTCTTTGAATAGTCCTCCCTCCACCACCCTTGGTATGTAGGTCTCTTACTCTCTCGTAATAGATATTTCATTGATTTGGGAGCTATTGTAAATGGTATTATTTTTTTGATTTATTTTTCAGAGTAGTCTTTGTTAGTGTAGAGGAACCTGGCTGATTTTTGTGTGTTGATCTTGTACCCTGCAGCGTTACTAAATTCATCTATTAGTTCCAGCAGTTTTTTTGTGGAATCTTTAATATCATCTGTGTATAGGATCATGTCATCTACAAATAGAAATAGTTTTATTTTTCCCTTTCTGATTTGTAGACCTTTTATTTCTCTTTCTCGTCTTACTGCTCTGGATAGGATTTCCAATACAATGCTGAATAAGAGTGATGATAATGGGCATCCTTGTCCTGTTCACATTCTCTTGGGGAAGGCTCCTAGCCTTTCTCCAGGGAGTAAAATGTTGGCTGCTAGTTTTTATATATGCCCTTAATTTTGTTGAGGAATCCTCTTTCTATTTCTGTTTGCTGAGAGTTTTTATCAGGAAGAATATTGAATTTTATCAAACATCTTATCTGTACTAATTAATAAGATCATATGGTTTGTTTCCTTTGTTTTATTATGTGGTGGATTATACTGATTGATTTTCTAATGTTGAATTACCTTTCTAATCCTGGTGTCAATCCAGCTTGATGTTGGTGTATAATTTTTTTGACATGTTGCTGAAGTCTGTTGCTAGGATTTTCCTGAAAATGTTTGCATCTATGTTCGTAGGGGATATTGCTCTGTAATTTTTTTGTGTGTGTGGTGTCTTTACCTGGTTTAAGTATGAGTTATGCTGCTTCATAGAAAGAGTTCAGTAGTATTCCTTCCTCTTCTTTGTTTTTGAAGAAACTGAGCAAGTTTGGTGTCAACTGTTCTCTGAATATTTGGTAGAATTCTTCAGTGTAGCCATCTGGTCCTGAGCTTTTTTTTTCTTGGTAGTTTTTTGAGAACATCTTTAGTCTCTTCTTTTGTAATAAGTGTGTTCAAGTTTTCTACTTTTGTTTGTTTAGGTAGCATATTTCTAGGAATTTATCAATTTCATCTAGGTTTTCAGATTTGTTGGGATAGTTTTTCATGGTAACCAGTTACGATCTTTATTTCTATTCGATTGGTGATAATTGCATCAGTTTCCTTTCTTAATTTGGTTATTTGCCTCTTCCAGTTTTTTTTTTTTTTTTTTTTTTTAATCAGTCTACCTAGTGGTTTTTCTATTTTATCAATCCTTTCAGAGAACCAACTTCTGGTTTTGTTGATTCTTTCTATTTTGTTTATTTCTACCCTGATTTTTATTATTTCCTTTTCTTTTCTGGTGGCTTTTGGCTTTTTTTGCTCTCTGTTTTCTATTTGTTCAGGTTCAGCCACTCCTCGGAAGGAAGGTTGGGCAATCCTACTTCCGTAGTAATACTGCCTCGGAAACCCAAGGAGGGGTCGCTACGAGTCGGGGCCGACTCGACGGCATGTAACAACAACAACAACAACTGGTTTAAGTTAATGATTTTGGACCTTTCTTTTTTTAATGTAGGTGTTTGTTGTTATGAATTTCCCTCTGAGTACTGTTTTTGATGTGTCCCAAAGATTTTGATGTATTGTGTTTTCATTTTCTTTTAAGGAATTTTTTAATTTCACTTTTTTTTTTTTAAGTTATGTATCATTTAGTTTCTTTGTATTCATTTATTTTTTTCTGTTGTTGGTTTCTAGCTTCATACTAGTATGGTCAAAAATGATGCTCAATATGACTTCAGTCTTTTAAGATTTGACAAGACTTGTTTTGTGTCCTAGCATATGGTCTATTCTGGCAAATGATCCATCTGATGCTGGGTGGAGTATTCTACATATGTCCAATAGGTCCAGTTGGCTTATGGTTTTAAGTGCTCGATGTCCTTAGTTATATTCTTTTTAGATGTTACATCTGGAAAGGTGTGTGTCAGGGTTGTATCCTTTCACCATGCTTTATTCAGTCTGTATGCTGAGCAAATAATCTGAGAAGCTGGACTATCTGAAGAAGAAAGTGGCATCAGGATCAGAGGAAAACTTATAAAACCTGTGGTATACAAATGACACAACATTCCTTGCTGAAAATGAGGATGACATGAAGCACTTAATGATGAAGATGAAAAAATACAGTCTTCAGTATGTATTACACCTCAACATAAAGAAAATGAAAATCCTCACAACTGGACCTATAAGCAGCATCATGATAAATGGAGAAAAAAATTGAAGTTGTCAGTGTGTATGAACCTCTGTGAGTAAAATGAATCTGCTTTGTAAATTTGCACCCACATCACAATAAAAAATTTAAAAAAAAAGAAAAAAATTGAAGTTGTTAAAGATTTCATTTTACTTGGATCCACAATCAACACCAATGGAAGCAACAGTCAAGAAATTAGACATATTGCACTGGGCAAATTTGCTGCAAAAGACCTCCTTAAAGTGTTGACAAGCAAAGATGTCTCTTTAAAGAGTAAGGTGCGCCTACCCCAAGTCATGGTATATTCAACACCTGTATATGCATGTGAAAGCTGGACAATGAATAAGGAAAACTGAGGAAAAGTTGATG
>NW_006921751.1:5561242-5571924 GCF_000298275.1 Orycteropus afer afer
CGAGAAGTGGCTGGTGGGTTTGAATCTCCAGCCTTCTGGTTAGCAGTCAAGTGCCTTAGGCACTATGCCACTAGAGCTCCTTATATTGCATGACACAACATAAAATTGCAACAGTGTTTAACATATGAACAACAGCTAGCATACAACCTTAACATAATAAATCTATTCCTAATATGTTCCTCCTTCCCCATTTCTGTTGGTATACTTTCATTACTATCAATATATAACCTATATTCAATATGTTTACTTTATACTTATTTATTAAAAACTTCATGTTGTATTGTTTGTGGGCTTTAATTATTGACTTTATTCCCTGATATTTTACTCCCCATGATTGCCCCAGTTGTTGCATTTTTGGGAGATCTTTCTCTTATTTTTTATTTTTGTTAGCATTTTCTTTATATAAATATGAAGTTTTATTTAATGCTCTTGCCTTTTCATTTTGAGTACTCCATTGAGGAATACTTGCAAAGCTAGTCCAGTAGTGGCAAATTCCCAGAACTTCTATCTATTTGGAAATGGCATGATTTTCCCTCATGTTTGAATGACAAGTTTGCCAGGCAAACAGCTCTTGGTTGTCAATAGTTTTCATTCGGTATTTTATATATGTCCCTCCATTGTCTTCTGACTTCTAGAATTTCTGGGAAAAAATCCACACCAATTCTTACATTTGTTGCTTCCTGAATTCTCGTTTTTTGCTTTCAAGTATTTTATTAGGATATAGTGCAGAGATGATATTTTTGTGTTTTTCTAATCGGGGTTTGCATAGTTTCCTGTTTTTGCAGGCTTGGTTCTCTTTTCAGATCTAGGAAATTTTCTCAGATTATCTCCTGGAAAATTGTTTCTATGCCTTTATTGTTGTTGTGGTGCTCTGGGATCCCAATAATTCCACTGTTAGAATTCTTGATTTAATCTCGTGTTTCCATTTGGGTTTTATTAGCTTTTCTTTATTCTTTTCTCATATTTCTCTTGGGTTTTATTAGCTTTTCTTTATTCTTTTCTCATATTTCTCTTGCAACATGATAAGTTCTATTATTTTGTATTCTTGTTCATTTCCTCTGTCACTGGTCTGTTGGACTCTACTGTTGACTGCTTCTCTTGATTTTTCTAATATGGTGCTTTATTTTTCAGTTTCAGTAGCTCTCTTTGTTTCTTTGTTTAATGTTTTCAGTTGCCTTATAGAACCTTTCATTACGTTACTTTGTTTCCCCATCTCCACTAGTTTCTTTTCTGTTTTCTTTATTTAGTACCATATTGTGAAAATTTTCAATTTGTTCCATTAGTCTGGCCTCCATAGGAGAAATTTTCTCTTCTTCATGTTTTGCTTTTGATTGATCCTTCTTTTCTTGTGATTTTGTGTGTTTTACTATTTTTTTGTTGAATTTGGGCCATTTTGTTATCTATTTGGAGCTCTGGTAGCGTAGTGCCTAAGGTACTTGACTGCTAACAAGAAGGCTGGCGGTTCAAACCCACCAACCACTCCTCAGAAGGAAGGTTGAGTAATCTACTTCCATAGTGATACCGCCTCAGAAACGCAAGCAGGGGTTGCTATGAGTCGGGTCCCACTTAATGACACATAGCAACAACAACAACATTTTTTTTGTTGTTTTATACTTTAAATTTTGTCTTCTTGTTTTTGTGGAAAATTTTTCAGTGGGTGCCCTGGTGGCACAGTGGCCAGTCACCCAGCTGCCAACTGGAAAGGCCTGCACCTACCCTCATTCTGTGGGAGAAAGATGCAGCAGCCTGGCTCTGATAGCTCCACTCTGCCCCACAGGGTTTCCACAAGTCAGAAGTGACCAGTGGCAGTAGGTCTGGTATCTTCTCCTGAGAACCACTGGAGGGTACTCATATCTGTACCTTTTTTGTCAGTGCTTATTCTGTTCTGGATGCTTCATCTCTTTAATTTAGTACTCATGCACAGGGTGATGGGTTAGCTGGCAGCAGATGCTGATGTAAGCAGTGGGCTCAACTTCCTTGGTGAAGATGGGGGGCTCTCTATCTTTTGATCATGGGCACCTCTAAATAACCTCTCCCATTGTGTACCATTGTGGGCAGGAAGCCAGCCATTTCCCTGTGTTGTCCATCCATCTGAAGTATTCTCCTTGTCCTACTGCCCTTGTAGTTCTTTTTGGTCCTAGTGCTCATCTGTCTTGGGCCTAAGTTGGATTCAACAGCCCTCTCTCACAGCACCATGGTCTTTTTTCACTGCCTCCCAGTTGTGCAGCCCACAAATTCCCGTGGCCAATCTGCACCACCTTAGAAATTGGGCTACACATGACAGTGTATAGGGTTAGCAGACAATGTTTCTACGTGTGTATTTGTATGTGTTATAAGAATGTCCGGGTGTATAGTAGAGCTGACAAGGGGCAAAGATGTGGTGGCTTCTCGGCCACAGCCAGCTACCCTGAGGGAGCGAGTAGTCCCAACTGAGTCCCTGCAGGCTCAGGACCATGGTCATAGGGGACATCAAGCTCAATTGGCATAACATCCTACACAAAAACTTTGTTCTACATTGTACTTTGGTGAGTAGTGACTAGGGTTTTAAAAGCTTGTAAATGACCATATAGATGCAATGATGGGTCTCTCCTCGTCCAGAGCAACAAGGAATGAAGAAAACCAAAGATACATGGAAACAACTAGTCCAAGGGACTGGTAGACCATGCAGTCCTTAACCTATATGATCATAAGACCAGAAGAACTAAACAGTGCCCAGCTACCACTGTCAACTACTCGGGGGAGGATTCTTTGCTGGAGATCTTTGCTAGAGTGGGAGAACTATGTGGAACAAAACTCAAAATCAGGAAAAAGAAGACCAGGTTTGCTGGTCTGATAAAGCCTGGTGAGACCCCTGAGACTCTGGCCCCTAGATACCTTTTAGGTCTGGAATTGAACTCATTCTTATGGCTTCCAGCCAAACAATAGACAGGCATATGGGGTAAACATTTTGCATCAGGCAGATACACTCCTTGGAGCATTTATCATGGGAGAACAGAAGGGGAATGTTTGTACAGGGAGACAGTTCAGGGGTCAAGAGTGCATGGGAGGGAAGGACATAGGGAAGAGGTAACTACGAGGAGGAAGTGGGAAGAGAGCTGTTACGTTGTGGAGAATTGCATTCAGTGTCAAATGAGGCAAAATGTATATGAACTGCTATATGGAAAATGAATTTGCTCTGTAAACTTTCACTCAAATCACAATAAAAATTAAAAAAAAAAATTAGGCTGCAGCTTCCTCAGATTAGCTCATTTTCTGTATTCCCTGTTTGGGTTGTTATCCAGCCTCATCCCAAAATGGCTGCAATGAATGAGTGCTTCAGATATTAGAGAGTAGTTTCTCCCAGCTTCTGTGCTGTTCCTGTTCCTCCTCTCCATTGCTCTGGATTCATCCTGCCTCTCCAGCATGTCACTGCCAGTGGGTTTCTGAGATCATTGTGCTTGTTTTTTTCCATTGTTCAGTGAGTTAGTTGCTTGGGGAGTAAATGGAACATCCACTCGTTGCAGCATCTTGCTCAACCACAGCAATTTTTTTTTTAATGTATGTTTTTTAAAATCTCAAGAACAAAGTTACACTTACTAATATTAATTTCGTATATTTCAAGTAGTGAATACATTTAACTTGAAAATAGAGATATAGGGATGTGTAGTCACAAGTTTTTAAAACTGTTGTGACTGCATGATTTTAAAAAATGTGTAAACCATTTGTGTAAATATCTACTGTATAAATGAACTTGACATATAATTTCATTGCTCACACTTTTTTTTTTTTTTCAGTTTTGTGATGAGAGAAGGCCAGATTACCATATGCTTTGTAGTGTGATGGAGGTTTTGCAGGGGTTTAAATAAAGTGTGAGTTGAGTCATCACATATGGTAGTAGAAACTTCCCAAAATGTAAGAATATTATATTCATCTGTCAATTGGATATATTTTGGGGAATTTTTTCTTAATACAAAACAACTTATCATTACTTATAGAAATGTGGTAGTGTGTCTTCAATGTAGATTTTAATTTTTTTTGGTCTTGGTTTCAGCAGTGCTTGATTTGATACCCATTCAGTGGAGATTTAAATAACTGCTGCTATGCTAACCTAATATTAAAGTGAAAAGATGCTTTGAAGAGTCAACAAGTGAGATCTCATTAAAATCAGTGTTCAAAGAATGTTTATTGGCAAAGTCTTTGTTAAATATATGATGTGATTATCCTGAGTTAGTAAACGGAACCTGGAAGTAATGAATACTATTTTGTAAACATGCTTTTGTGATATTATAGACATTTTTTTATAATTGAATTATATTGTAGTATATATGTCAAAATACAGAAAAAAATTAAGTGTAGAAGGAGGTATGAGGCTCTTTCTTTTATAAACAAAAAACAGACGTCATTTAGTTTTAGCAAAATTACATCATATTTGAAATGGAATTAATTTCCATAGAATATTATCAGCTTGGTAGTTTTGTTAGAATATTTAACTTATAATTTTGTCTTGATTTCATAGTTTTATAAGAACTACAAACTTAAGGAGTTTACTTTCATATTTGTATATATTGAAGTACCATTATACAAATAATTGGTTTAACATTTGAGCCAAGTGAGCATGTTTTTTTCTCCAGAAAAAACGTTTTAAAAATAGTACATTAAACATGTAGTTGGACTTCTAAACTTTAAAATCTAGTTTGTTTTCTGATTTGTTTCTCATTTATCCACATTTTTATAAATTTAATAATTTTATGATACATTGATTATGCTTAGGTTGTAGTCATTATACTGATGCTTTAAAATATCAATAGAAAAATGATTAAATTTATGATTTTAAGCTGAAATTAGTTTTTGATATAATATTGTATACATATATTTATAGAATGAAATTAGCCTTAAACAGGAAAACATGATCTAAAGAAATACTCTTATTTTTATATTGCTATTTGGAGGTTAGTTCCACCTGTTCAATAGTGACCTATAATAAAACAATATATGACTGATAATCACTTAAGATAAATTAATGGTTATTAAAAAAGGAAGATACTTTTCATTTTAAGAGAAATAGCTTTCACTCTTCTGTGAGATGAATCAGTAACAGCTGAAGAAATGATCTTTGAATGTGTCAGGGTTGGAATCCTTTCAAAACAGAAATATCGCCAATTTTCAAGAAAAATCACTGTGTTTCAGTTTTGAACTTCCATGTATTTGGAACATATACAGGAGAACATTTTCTTCTTGTTATTTCCTGCCAAACTAATTATAGATGCCACATTAGTTTTTTTTTCTTGTGTTTGGGAAGCCTAAATATATGGTAGAATAAAGAATTGCTTGAAATGTTTTCACCAAGTTTAATGATAGGAACAAGAAGAGAAGTATATGAGAGATTTTGTAATTTTCTTTTACAGAAAATATATGCAAAAATGAAATGTTTTATTGATTCAACAAATACTACTGAGCATCTACTATCTACTAGGCACTATATGTAGTGCCGAAGGCATTTGACTGCTAACAAGAAGGCTGGCAATTCAAACCTACCAGCCACTCCTTGGAAGGGAGATTGGGCAATCTACTTCCGTAGAGATACCGCCTTGGAAACCCAAGTGGGGGTCACTGCTATGAGTCGAATAGATTGGATGGCAATGAGTTTTGTTTTTTTGTTTATATTACTAAGTCTTGGAGATACAGTGGTGAATAAGACAGAGACCGTATATTGTATGGGAGTGGTAAACAGGGATGATGATGATTTTGTATTCATAAATGTTCTCTAGAAAATAAAAAAGTTGATGAGATAGTTTCTGAACTGAGATTGGAATATTATGAAGATCTAGAATAAGAGAAATCCAAATCTAGTCAGTAGGAATAAACAAAAGGCTCTCTGAAGTGGGAAGGTTTGGCTTATGCCTGGAATAGAATGAAAGTCAATGTAGAAGGAACATAATGAACATGAATTTACTGAATCTGGCCTGAATTTGGAGAGGTAGGCAGAGATCCGATTAATTGGGCCTTTCAGATCATTGTAAGAAATTTAAATTTTAACTATAATGGAGGAGTACTTGGAGGATTTTAAGTGGGAAAGTTTGATGATTTGACTTAAGAAAGGTGATTTTGATGGCTATAGGGAAGATGAACTGTAAGAGAGGAGAACGGAAGCAGGGAGCCACTGCTCCTCTGTTAATCTGGTCAAGAGATGATGGTGGCTGGTATAAGGGATATGGAGTGGAGCTACTAAGGAATGACTGGATTGGAGATGGGTTTTGGTGGTACAGTTTTTGCATATGCTGACATATTACATCATTACATTTTTATACTTAAGCATTTGGAATTCTGAAATATCAGTTTATATGGACTCTGTAAGTCTTGAGAATGTCAAATACAAGTAGAAATCTTTATAACATTTAGGGAAGACAAGGTAGGTCTTTTAACTTCCCTTTGCTATATGGCATAAACTATACCCTGTTGGGAAAAAATTTTAAATTAGTAACTTTAGCAAACCTACAGGCTGCTCCATGGAAGGAAGGTGGAGCAATCTACTTCTGTAAAGATTTATTGACTCAGAAGCCCAATGGGGTTTCTATGAGTCAGAATTGACTCGATGGCAATGAATTTGGTTTGGTTTCGGGTTAACTTTAGCCTGTGTGGATAAACTCATGGTGGATTAGTCTGATTTCTCTACTTTGTAACTTACATTACATAAGAATATGAAAAAAAATGATTAAATCCTCTTTAAACATGTATTGTGTTTAGAGTTGTGAAGTTATTTTTAGTAAAGAAAAAATGAACATAATAGTCACATGATACAAATAAGCTTTCTCTGTCTTTACCTTTTTTTTTTGTTTTCAGTTAAGTTGTATATTTACTAGAATTTTTTTTTCTGTTTTCTAGTCACATTGTTCTGATGCTTGCAGATGATATGGCATGTAACCCTAGAAATCCCAAACCAGCTACAGTGTTTAGTCACAAGAACATGGAATTAAATGTGTATGGAGATGATGTAGAAGTGGATTATAGAAGCTATGAGGTAAATTATTTCATTACTAATGTTTCTGAGTTGTAGTTGTTACTTTTAAGCTCTAAAATAGTGATAAAACAATATGCCTTTTTCTTTAACTTGTATAAAATTGCCACTGAATCTTTGGCATAATTCTATCCCCAGACTTAATATTACGGGAACAATGAATGAGAAAAACTGTTAAAAGATGAGCATTTTCTCATCTTTTATGTATTGTAGAAAAACTTTATAGTGACATCTATGTTAGAGTTTAGTAAAGTTGCAGGTATTTACTTTCTCTCATAGTACATGTATTTTCTTTTAATCTGATCTAAAACTTTTAGTTTAGCATTTTTAATAAGTACATTAATTGTGGGAAAATTTAGAAAATGACTAACAAAAAAATTCACTCATATTTCCACTACATAGAGGTAACTACTTTTTTATGCATCCAGTGTTTTTACGCACATATAATTAAAAATAAAAAATAAGAATTTAAAATATGGCATTATACTATATTTTTTCCTTTTTGAATTTAATTTTAATTTAACAGAATATTTTAAGTACATCTAAAATATGAAGGCTTCCTCCATGAAATCTTCATAGATAATTTTTCTCCCAGTTACCAAGCCTACTAAATTAATGACAAATTGAAGATGAATGAGGTAGCATTCTTTGTTGTCAAAAGTATAGAGCTGTCAGTGATAGGCTACTATCCATATGCCTACAAGGAAGGCCACTTAATACTACTTCTGTTCAATTTATGCACCAACTACTACTAAAGCTAAAGATAAAGAAATTAATGAATTTTACCAACTTCTGCTGTCTGAAATTGACCAAATATGTGATCAAGATACATCAATGATTCCTGGTGATTAGAATGCAAAAGTTAGAAACAAAGAAGAGTCGTTGGTAGCTGGAAAATATAGCCTTGGTGATAGAAATGATCCCAGAGATCACATGATAGAATTTTGCAAGACCAATGACTTATTCACAGCAATTACCTTTTCTCAACAACATCAATGGCGGCTATACATGTGGACCTAGGCAGATGGAATACACAGAAATCGATCAACTTCATCTGTGGAAAGAGGTGATGGAGAACCTCAGTACCATCGGTCAAAACAAGTCCAGGAGCTGACTGTGGAACAGACCTGTGGTTGCTCATATGCAAGTTCAAGTTTAAAGCTAAAAGAAAATTAAAATAATTCCATGAGAACCAATATATGACCTTGATTATATCCCACCTGAATTTATAGACCTTTTGGAGACTAGATTTGACACATTGAACACCAGTTGACCAAAGATCAGATGAGTTGTGGGATGACAACAAGAACATCTTACATGAAGAAAGCAAATGGTCATTAAAAAGACAGGAAAGGAAGAAAAGACCAAAATGGAAGTCAGAAGAGACTCTGAAACTTGCTCTTGAATGGAGAGTTGCTAAAGCAAATGGAAGAAATGCTGGAATAAAAGAACTGAACAGAAGATTTCAAAGGGCAGCTTAAGAAGATGAAGTAAAGTTTTATAATGAGATGTGCAAAGACCTGGAGTTATAAAACCAAAAGGGAAAAACACATTCAGAATTTCTCAAGCTGAAAGAACTGAAGAAAAAATTCAAGCCTTGAGTTGCAATATTAAAAAGTTATATGGGCAAAATACTGAATGATACAGGAAGCATCAAAAGAAAATGAAAGGAATACACAGAGTAACTGTACCAAAAACAGTTGGCCAATGTCCATCTATTTCAGGAGGTAGCATATGATCAAGAACCAGTAACACTGAAGGAAGAAGTCCGATGTGCACTGAGAAAACAAACAAACCCCACTGCCATCAAATTCATTCTGACTCATAGTGACCCCCATTGGGTTTTCAAGGCAATAAATCTTTATGGAAATCTGTCACAACTTCCTTTGGTGAAGTTGCTGGTTGATTTGAATTGCCAGCCTTCTGGTTAGCAGTCAAATGCCTTAGCACTGCACTACCAGAACTCTTTAAGCTGCACTGAATGAATTGACAAAAAACAAGGCTACAGGAATTGAGCCATTGAGATGTTTCAACAAATGGATGCAGTGCTAGAGATGCTCACTCGTTTATCCCAAGAAATCTGGAAGACAACTACCTGGCCGACTGATTGGAAGAGATCAATATTTGTGCCCATTCCAAAGAAAGGTGATCCAACAGAATGGAGAAATTATTGAACAACATCATTAATATCACAAACAAGTAAAATCTTGCTGAAGATAATTCAAAAATGGTTACAGCAGTATATTAACAGAAAACTTCCAGAAATGCAAGCTGGATTCAGAAGAGGACGTGGAATGACGGATATCATTGCTGATGTCAGATGGATCTTAGCTAAAGCCAAGAATACCTGTGTTTTATTGACTATGCAAAGTCATTCAGCTGTGTGGATTGTAACAAATTATGGATAACATTGCAAACAATGGGAATTCCAGAACACTCAGTTGTCATGAGGAACTTGTACATATGCCACAGGGCTGTCATTCGAATAAAACAAGGGAATACTACGTGGTTTAAAATCAGTATGTGTATACATCAAGGTTGTGTCCATTCACCATACTTACTCAATCTGTATGCTGAACATATAATCCAAGAAGCTGGACTATTGGAATAAGAATGCAGCATCAGAATTGGAGGAAGACTCATCAGCAACCTGTGATATGCAAATGACACAACCTTGCTTGCTGAAAGTGAAGATAACTTGAAGCACTTACTAATGAAGATCAAAGACTATTCTCTTCATTATGGATTACACCTCAACATAAAGAAAACAAAAATCCTCACAACTGGACCAATAAACAATATCATGATAAACAGAAAAGATTGAAGTTGTCAGGGATTTCATTTTATTTGGATCCACAGTCAACACCCGTGGAGGAAGCAGTCAGGAAATCATACATTGTATTTTACTGGGCAAATCTGCTGCAAAAGACCTCTTTAAAGTGTTAAGAAGAAAATATGTCACTTTGAAGACTAAAGTGCTCCTGACCCAAACCATGGTATTTTCAGTTGCCTCATTGCCTCATGTGCATGTGAAAGCTGGACAAGGAATAAGGAAGACCGAAGAAGAGTTGATGCCTTTGAATTATGGTGTTGGTGAAGAATACTGAAAACACCATGGATTGCCAGAAGAATGAACAAATCTATTCTGGATGAAGTGCAGCCAGAATGCTCCTATGGAAACAAGAATGGCCAGACTCATCTCATCTATTTTGGTCATGTTTTCAGAAAGGACCATTTCCTGGAGAAGGATATCATGGTTAGTAAAGTAGCAGGTCAGTGAAGAAAGGGAAGACCCTCAAAAAGATGGATTGACAGAGTGGTTACAATGACGGGCTCAAGCTTATCAAGGATTGTGAGGATGGTGCTGGATTGGGCAGTGTTTTGTTCTGTTTTACATAGGGTTGCTATGAGTTGGTGGCCACTTGAAGGCACCTAACAACAATGCTAACGTAAGACACAATTTTTTTCTGTATTCTGTATTTGAAACCCTTTTAAAAGTATATCTGTCTCCTTCCAGACTGTAAGCAAGTATCTAGCAAATACCTATAGGAGTTCTGGTAGCGTAGTGCATAAGGCACTTGACTGCTAACCAGAAGGCTGGAGGTTCATACCCACCAAGCACTCCTCGGAAGGAAGATGGGGCAATCTACTTCTGTAGTGATACTGCCTCGGAAACCCAAGGAGGGGT
>NW_006921751.1:5572274-5572952 GCF_000298275.1 Orycteropus afer afer
GTTGGTTTAGTGACTACATGTGTATGAAAGTCCTTTTAAAACACACTAATATTTTTATGTTTTCTAGGAAAAAATGTGAAGTAAACAGCTTATAAATATAAGTATAAAAATATATATATACATACGTGTGTGTATATACATGTTTATACATACATACATACATATATACCCACAAAAATATGTATGTATACCTACATTGGGAAATCTGCTACAAAAGACCTCTTTAAAGTGTTAACAAGCAAGGATGTCACTTTTAGGACTATGGTGCACCTGATGCAAGCAATGGTATTTTCAGTCACTTCGTATCCATACAAGAGCTAGACAATGAATAAGGAAGACCGAAGAAAAATTAATGTGTTTGAATTATGGTACTGGTGAAGAATATTGAATATACTATAGACTGCCCAGTAGAATGAATATATCAGTCTTGGAAAAAGTACACCCAGAATACTCCTTAGAAAACTCCAAGACTTCCTGTCACATACTTTGGACTTGTTTTCAGGAGGGCCCAGCCTTTGGAGAAGGACATCATGCTTGGTAAAGCAGTTGGTCGGTGGAAAAGAGGAAGACCTTCAACGAGATGGATAGAAACAGTGGCTGCAACAATGGGCTTAAACACAGCAACAGTTGTGAGGGTGGTGCAGGACCAGGGAGTGTTTTGTTATGTTGTACACAGGT
>NW_006921751.1:5574263-5574770 GCF_000298275.1 Orycteropus afer afer
TGACCCAACACACCTGAATCAATAATAAGATAAAACACACCAGCTTCACCTTTTCAAAATATTAAACCATAAAACCAAGACAAAACAAATCAACATGTAACTAGCAGCTAGAGACAACCTAAAGAGATAATGCTGTACCAGATTCCAAGGCTTAAGAAGAGGTTCTGCTTTCAGTAACACTAAGCACTCTCCGGACTGGCACTACATGACTGAAAAGGTCTTAGTTTACACATTCTTTTTTTTTTTTTTTTCCTCTCTTGTGATTAACCCTGATACTTGTTGGTTTTTTTTTTTTTTTCCCCCTCTTTCCTGTTTGTTAGTTTGTTTTCTTTCTTCTTTATTCTCCTTCTCTACCTTTTTTCTCTTAGTGATCTATCCCCAGATACTGCATATTTACCTGTTTTCTTTTTCTTTTCTCCACTTTTCCTTTTTTTGGATTACTGTTCCTGTGTGATTTCAGGGTGTATTTTTTGTCCTTGTGCTTTTAGTTTTTTCAATGGTTATTCA
>NW_006921751.1:5589168-5590372 GCF_000298275.1 Orycteropus afer afer
TATTAGAGAGATGCAAATCAAAATAACAATGAGATACCATCTTGCTCCAGCACTAGTATCAAAGTTCAACAAGACAGAAAATAACAAATGCTAGCGAGGTTGTGGAGAGATTGGGACTCTCATACACTGCTGGTGTGACTATAAAATGGTACAACCATTGTGGAAAGCAGTGTGGTGATTCCTTTAAAAGTTGGAATTAGAAATACCATTTGACCCACCTATTCCATTACTAGGTATAAACCCTAAAGAAGTGAGAGCCATGACAAGAACAGATATATGCATACCCATGTTCATTGTAGCACTATTTACAATAGCCAAAAGATGGAAACAACCTAGGTGTCCATCAACTGAGGAACAGATATCCAAACTATGGTACATATACACAGTGGAATACTGTGCAACGCTAAAGAGTAATGTAAAATCTGCAAAACACTGCATAACGTGGATGAACTTGGAGGACATTGTGCTGAGTGAAATAAGTCAATCACAAAAGGACAAATATTGTATTAGTCCGTTATGGTAAAAGTTAAGGAAAGGTTTATCTATAGAAGGAAATTTTCTTTGTTGGTTACCATGGGTGGGAGGGGAGGGAAGGGAATGCTGTTAGATAGATAGAGATAAGTATTGAGTTGGGTGAAGAGAAAGGCACTGTACCAAATTTGTGTGACCAATATGACAGCATTGAGGATGAGAAAGACATAGAGAGGTACATGGGAGGTACAGACAACAAATATGAACCCTTTTGCACATAGAGTACTGCGTTGTCAATGAAGGCAAACGTGGGTGTATGGATGGATAGGCTGTACGATTAGGCCGACTTGACGGCACATAACAACAACAACATGATATGGAGAGTGTATACAAGTACATATATAGGGTTGGCAGACGATGGTCCTATAAGTTTAAGTGAATGATCAGAATTCCTAGGTGTATAGTAGAGCTCACAAGGGGCAAGGTTGTGGTCAGTGCTTGATCACAGCCAGCTACCCAGGGGGACCAAGTAGTTGAACCTGAGAGCTTGGGATCATAATCGCCCAAGCTCAATTGGCATAACATACTATACAAAACATTGTTCCACCTCCTACTTTGGTGAGTAGCGACTGGGATCTTAAAAGCTAGCAAGGTGCCATCTAGATGCAATGATGGGTCTCTCCTCGTCCACAGCAAAAAAATGAAGGAAACAAAAAATCATGGAAATAATTAG
>NW_006921751.1:5591337-5599311 GCF_000298275.1 Orycteropus afer afer
TTCTGCTCCACACACCTGAGGTCACTATGCGTTGAAATCAGCTTGACAGCCTCTAACAAGGAAAATAACAATTCGTTGAGAAAAATAATGGAATATTTTTGAAATTAAAAATAATTTATCAGGTTTCCCCAAGTTCTGATTCCTCTGATTTCTTTTGTATTTTTCAGGTAACTGTGGAGAACTTTTTGCGAGTATTAACTGGGAGGATCCCACCTAGTACACCCCGGTCAAAACGTCTTCTTTCTGATGATAGAAGCAATATTCTTATTTATATGACAGGTAATTTCAATTAGCAGTTTAATAATAGAGTAATTTTGAAACTCTTTGAAAAAAATTCACATAGAGACACCTTAAATGATTTTTTATTTAATTTGTTTATTTGTCATACAGTTCTGTTTTCCCTGATCTATAACAACTTGGAATTGTTATCTGTGAACAATGTAGCCTTTTATGCTATTCTCTATTTTCTTATCTCCTTTCTTTTTACTATTGCCCTAATAAAGCTCTTCACCTTTTTCTGAGTGTCTTGTTGCCTCCCTGCCTTCAATTTTGATCGCACATTAATTATCCTACGGAAGTGATAAAAATTGCAGATCTGTTCCTCCTCTGTTTAAAACTATATAATAATTTCCCATTAATTGACTCTCAGATGTTAGTATGTGTGAGGATTACCCGGAATGTAAATTTTTTTGGCCTTATTCTAAAATTTAAATTCAGTTTTGGTTGAGGGCAGGATTCAGGAAACAGAGTTGTAAATTATTCCCCAGATAAGACATTTTTCATAACTTTTTCTTTTAAGTACAGGTAGTCCCTGGGTTGTGAATGTCTAATTTATGGGCAAGTTCAACTTGTCCTTTAATGTTAAGTAAATTTGCCTTTACTTTCAAATGATTGGACCAGCCCTTACATGCAACAAATTCTTCATCACAGTCACTTTCACTTGCTCCATGTACAGCTTTTAAAACATTGAAAAGGCTTCCAGCTTTTTCTTGCACTAAAGTAAGGCTAAATAAGCCTTACTTATTTAGGTATGCACCTGTTCCAACTTACTTATACATTCTTAAAAACAAAGGAACCGTTCTCATTTGTAACCCAGCTACTGACTATGCTTCGAGGAATATTGGAGATAAAGTCTTTCATAAATTTTTCAGTCTCAGTTCTTAAACTTTTGCTAATTCCCTGCGGGAACTTGACTGTTTCTGTTCTGCCAACATTTGCTTAAGCACTTGTCTTTGGTTATAATTAATTACCTCTCACCGCTTTGCCTGCTTGTCTCTTTTTAGTGTCACCTCAGTCACTTGATTCTATAACTTGCTTCTGAGTCTGGGGTGACCTCTGTCCCTAATTGCTTGGGACAGTCCCAGCGTATACCTGTTTGCCAAAGTAGTTATCTTTCCTGCTCAGAAGGGGCCTGGAATGATGGTACATTTTGTAATAGCCCTATATAAGCCCTGTCTCATCTCGTTTATTAGTGTAGCTGTTCCTCTTTATACTCAAATCACTTTCCTGAGTATCTGTTTCCTTCACTACATTTTGAACAAGGTCATTGTTTATGTCTTTTTCACCTTTTTGTCACTAATGCCTGTTCTGTAGTGGTATTCAGTAAATATGAATGTTGATCGAAAGATATTTGATAACTTTTTCAGAGGGCATTCCATTCAACTCTGTGGTCCACAAGCCTAAAACATTTACTATCTGGTACTTTACAGAAAAAGTATGCTTTTCTGTAAGAGACTAGGGACTGATAATAATAATAATAATGTTAATTGGTAGTATTGATGCTTACTGTACATCAGGCAATATTTTAAATGCATTGTATGTATTAACTTATTTAACTCTCACAACAACCTAATGATTTAGGTGTTGATATTTTAAGGCTGCTGTATATTGTTGTATGGGTTGTGCACTGCACACAAGTGTCTGGCCAGGTGGATGAGTAGCAGCTAAGATGTAGTATGTGCTTACATCTCCCAAGGTATGTGCTCTGGCCCAGGATCATGTCTAATGAGATGGAGGAGTACCTTTTTTCTCCTAAAAAGGCAGTCAATAACCATTTGTGAATTCAAAGAGCTGCAAACATTCAGAGGGAACACTGAAATAGACAAGATTTTTTTGCTTTGTTGCCCAGAGGGAGATGTATTTTTAAACTTTGCACAAAAAACTGCATAGCCAGGCTAATGCTTTTCTTGCTGGTATGTTTCTCATTTTACAGTTGAGGAAAGTGAGGTATAGAAAGATTAAGTTTTTTACCTGAGATAACATAGTTGTTGTTGTTGTTGTTGTTATGTGCCGTCGAGTCAAACCCTCCTTGGGTTTCCGAGGCAGTATCACTACAGAAGGTAGATTGTCCCATCTTCCTTCCGAGGAGTGGCTGGTGGGTTTGAACCGCCAGCCTTCTGGTTAGCAGTCAAGTGCCTTAGGCACTATGCTACCAGAGCTCCCAACATAGTAAGTGGCATTTGAATCTAGAAATGCTGGCTTAATACTGCATTCTAAACGTCAGAATCTTTTGGTGAACTCTTGTTATTGATTGTAGTGAAAATATCAATTTTTAGGTAAGCATTGCACTTCCTAGTATTACTAGCATTATAAGTATACGTTGAGGATAGTACTTAATATACCATGCAACTACCTATGGTCTTCAACTCCTTTTTCCCTAAAAGTGTTTGCTTAGTGTGTTAAGGTTGGGAAGTCATTTCTGATAAGATAATAGAGCCAGTGGAAAAATATAAATGTGTTTTTCTGGAATTGAATGATAGGAAAACTCTTAAAGATTTTATGTCTGGTATTTTTATGCAGTCTACCATTATTCTTCTTTTAATTGGTGTAATGAAAAATTAAAATCTTTTGTTTTCACAGTACTTGTTATTTAGTAAAAGATATTAAAATATCACAATGAATGAAGTGAATCTATCAGGATATATAGTTTGCATAAAAAGTCTATTTGATCTTTTTGACTTTTCTTTTAAAGACATGGTGGAAATGGTTTCTTGAAATTTCAAGATTCTGAAGAAATAACTAACATAGAACTTGCAGATGCTTTTGAACAAATGTGGCAGAAAAGACGGTAATTTGCAAATGATTTCTTTTCATAATATAAATTAGTTCATGATTTTTCCATAGTTAGCTTTATGACTCTTAATTTATAGGACTTTAAATTATTTTTATTATTCCTTCTAATATTTTAAGTTTATATTCATTATTCAGGAGCTCTGGTGGTGTAGTGCCTAAGGCACTTGACTGCTAACCAGAAGACTGGCGATTCAAACCCACCAGCCACTCCTCAGAAGGAAGATGGGGCAATCTACTTCTGCAGTGATTCTGCCTCAGAAACCCGAGGAGGGGTCTCTGAGTTGGATCTGACTCGACGGCAGTGAGTTAGTTTAGTTTATTCATTATTTATACTGACCTGAAGTTTTTTCCCCCCTAAGAAAAACTCAGGCTTATTATAGAACATGAAAATAAAGTCAGTCCTTTGAGGTTATATTCTTGTTCTTCAGCATCCTTTTCAGTAGAAATAAAAGTTCTTTCAGTGAAGTTTCCCATCATTATGGTGATTGAAAAAAACTAAACTCACTGCCATAGAGTCGATTCTGACTCATAGTGACCCCCTTTGGGTTTCCAAGGTGGTGAATCTTTATGGAAGTAGATTGCTCAGTCTTCCTTCCATGGGATTAAGAAATTGTATTTATTTTCCATTCCACATTGTACCTGTTCTAAGGATCCCTAGTAGTGTAATGGTTAAGTGCTCAGTGGCTGCTAACTGAAAGGTTGATGGTTCAAACCCACCAACCACTCTATGGGAGAAAGATGTGGCAGTCTGCTTTAATGAAGATTTATGGCCTTGAAGAACTTACGGGGCAATTTTACCCTGTCCTATAGGATCTCTATGAGTTAAAATTAACTAGATAGCAGGGTTTTTTTTTCCTTTGGTGCTTATTCTTACTTTCGAGCACATTATCTAGCTCTTAATGTGATAAAAAACAAAAACTGAATCCATTGCTCTTGAGTTGATTCCAACAAATGGTGACCCTATGTAGTTACAAAATACAACCGAGCTCTATAGGGTTTTCTTGGATGTTATCTTTATGGAAGCAGATTGTCAGACCTTACTTCCATGATACAGCTTGATGGCAGCTGTTTTTTGTTTGTTTAATTTAGTTAAATGTTCACTCGTCTGACTCTGAGGGTTTTTAATCTTCTTGATTATATTTATTATGATATATATATTATATAATATGGGAGCTCTGGTAGCATAGTGGCTAAGGCACTTGACTGCTAACCAGAAGGCTGGACGTTCAAACACACCAGCCACTCCTCAGACGGAAGATGGGGCAACCTACTTCCGTAGTGATACTGCCTTAGAAACCCAAGGAGGGGTCGCTATGAGCTGGGTCCGACTTGACGGCACGTAACAACAACAACAATATATAATATATATTATTATATATATAATATATATGTATATAATATATATGTGGAACCTTGTTATTGTTGTTGTTATGTGCCATCGAGTCGGACCCAACTCATAGCGACCCCTCCTTGGGTTTCCGAGGCAGTTTTTAGGACAGCACAGGTAATGTTCAAATATTGAATTGAATGTTGAATCTTTTTTTGGATTTTTAATCATATGACATGGACAAAGGAGGGGGGAAGTATTAGGATAACCACTTGGGCACAACTACTCCCTGCTGTTAACTTTGCAAATAGCAAGTATTCTGGTTACCCAGTGCCACTTTGACAGTAATATACCCCAAATGAGATGGCCTTAACAAACAGGAGTTTATTTCTCACAATTTGGAGGCTTGAAGTCCAAGTTCAAAGTGCCAGGCTGTAGGGGCTGGGTGAAAGGCCTTCAACCTTGGGGTCCAGTTCTGCCCCCTGCTCCCGGCCCACTGGAGCGAGAGGCATTTCTTCACAAAGACAGCTGCTGGCTGCTGAGGCTGACAAACCCAAGGTCGACAAGTGAAAAGGCACAGTCCCGATGTTACCAAACCACACGGCAGGCCATTAATTTAAGTCCATTGTAAGTCCCAAGGTCGACAGAACATGGCAGGCTGCTGGACAATGACACAGCTACGTGCAAGGTCCAAGCGTGCCATAAGCTAAAGACCATTCTCAAAACTTCTCCTTATACAGGAAGCAGACCACGTACCCACAGCAGCTAGTCAGCTGCTTGTGATAGATCCCACCATGGAGTTGATTGCCGGTTTCATCATGGGGAATAACTACCACCAGCTGCCCAGCCACTCAACCAGGCCTAGCCAAGTTGACGCACAAACATAACCACCATAGCAAGTTTCTACTGAATATTCTGAAAAGTCTTCAAAATTTTTCCCAGTCACTTAACCTGCTCCCTTACTCTGCCTTCACTGGATCTAGTACTTTATCTTCTCATTGGGTGCTTATAACTATAACTGCAATATCATTATTTGCATCTGCTTTACCTAATTACTCAGAATCTCTGTTGATAGAGGGACTAAGCCTGCAGTCTGTTAGAACAATGCCATCTTCCCAATCTCCTGAAAAGTCTCCAAATTTTTAACTAAATGAAATGACTAAGATATGACTTAAACATCTTATGTTATAGAACTGTTAAAAATGTTAATCAGTGTATGATTAACATAATTATTTATGTCAAAGACATTATTTATTTTTTTCAGGTACAATGAACTACTGTTTATTATTGACACTTGTCAAGGAGCATCCATGTATGAGCGATTTTATTCTCCTAACATCATGGCTCTAGCTAGTAGCCAAGTGGGAGAAGATTCACTCTCAGTAGGTGCATTTTTCTCATTTGTGGATTTCACTGTTTCTGAAATTGTACCTGTTTCTGAATTACTTATATGCCATGTGAATATATCTTTTATTTCTTGTTCTTGGACTTTTTAACACCTTTCAAGGAAATGTTAATTATATCTTAAACATTGTGTTATAGCATCAGCCTGATCCTGCAATTGGAGTCCATCTTATGGATAGATATACATTTTATGTCCTGGAATTTTTGGAAGAAATTAATCCAGCTAGCCAAACTAATATGAATGACCTTGTAAGTATTTTCCTGATTTAATTCTAACCTATAGACATACTAATATTAATGTGATGAATGAAGTCTATTATTCCTTGTAAGGTACTATTTCATATGTTGAATTGTGCCCTTTTAGAATGATTTGAATCTACCTTTACAAGTAGTAGTTCTCTCTTTTACCGTGAGAGATCTAAAGCTTGAACCGTTTACTTCCTGTTCTTTGAGGTGCTTTCCTGTTTTCATTTATTTGCTTATGTTCTTTTCTGTACCAGAAATGTAGTTTTTTAGATTCAGCTATTCAAATTCTACCTGTCTTCAGGACTCTTATCAGATCTACTTCCTGCAAGAAGTTTTCCCTCATTCTTCTCAGTTGGATCATTTCTTTACTTTTTCTGAGCCCCTATGGAACTTCTCTTTTGTAGCATCTCTCAATCTATCTTTTATTGAACCTACTCAAAGAATATGAGTGTTTTTCTTAACTTAATGGAGATCTCTTGGAGTAGAGAAACCTCATCTTACATATTTTTGTGTGCCTTACAGCATTTTGGCATCACTTGAATTTAAAAAATTTTTACTGACTATTTTGTGATGATTGTACCTTTTCAACTTTGAAGTTGCTATTGAAAGTAGGTGTGGTAGTTAGGTTGTGTGCCAACTTGGCTGGGCCTGGTTTTGAGTGACTGGGCAGCTGGATGTTGTTATTCCCCATGATAATCAACTCCAGGGCAGAGTCTGCCGGAGCAGCTGAGTAGCCTTAGAGATGTGGTCTGCTTCTAGTAATAAGAAGCAGCTTTGGGAAAGATTTTGGGGGCTTTTAGGCACACTTGGACCCTGTTGGTAGCCAAGTCTTCAGTCAACAGCCTGCCATGTTTCCTCATGCTCTTGGAAATGTCTCTGGATTTGAATTAGTGGCCTGCCATGTTTTTGGTAACCTTGGGACTCTGTCATTTTATTTGTCAAGCTTGGGTTTGTCAGTCTCAGCAGCCAGCAGCTCTGTGAGTTAAGAGATGCCTTCAGCTTCATTGGGCTAGGAGCAAGAAGCAGAGCTGAAGCTCAAGGTCAAGGAGCCTTCACCTAGCCCATAGAGCTGGCCCCTTGAACTCAGACTTCTAGCATCCAAAATTGTAAGAGAATAAAAGTATAAATGGATGTAAAAGTCACCCATTTGTCGAATTTTTCTGTTAGAACAGCACTAGATAATGAAAACAGTAGGCATAATTAAAACTTGAAGCAACAATTCTAAACTGTGTTATTATTGTATATCAATGTTTTTCAGTCTTTTACCTGTAAATTTATACCTTATTCACAAATATTCCTTGAGTGTTTGCTAAGGGCCAGGCACTTGGTATACAATAGTGAAAGAGGCAGATATTATCTTCATCGACCTTAAGAATGAAGGGGAGGCTGAATAGGCAGGGCTCTAGACTCTCAGCACCACTTCAGCTAAGCAGCTTTGTGTTTATCTGCTTTATTATGTAGTAAGATTTTGGGTAAGTTTTCATTTAGTAAAGGGGTTCTACTATAAAAATCTGATAATGACTTCTATAGGCTATTCAATTTGATAGGATAGACCTGTTTACTGTATTTTGAAGGGAATATATATATTTGGAGGGAATATATTTTACATCTTAATATTAATTTAAATATTAAAATGTGTGATAATGTTATTTTAACCATAATAAAATTATTATCACTATATGAGTTTCCTCCAACCTGAGGGGCTCATCTTTGGGCCCTATTTCAGACCATGTTTCACAGCTATTCATAAAGGTTTCCAGTAATATATCAGGCAGTTTCACTGCTACTCATAAGGTTTTCAGTGGCCAGTTTTTCAGAAGTAGGTGGCCCTGTCCTTCTTCCAGTCTTTCTTTGTTTAGAAGCCCCACTGAAACCTGTCTGTGTTAGACTGGGTTCTCTAGAGAAACAAAAAACAGCAAATCTTA
>NW_006921751.1:5603086-5605340 GCF_000298275.1 Orycteropus afer afer
GAAACGTCGGGCTGGAGGCAGCCTTAGCTTCCCCAACTGCAGGGGGCTGAGAAATTCAAGGCTGGCAAGCAGTACACTGGTTGTTGACTCCAACGAAAGATGAATCCAAGATCTCCAGGCCGAGCGGTAGGCTGCTCACTCACGGAAGGTGGTAGTCAGCACATCAGGGTCCCGATCCCTCAAAGAATGTCTTGTCTTTCCAGGATGTCCCTGGATATCCCGGAAGCAGGCTACACCCCTACGGAAACTCCCCTTGGGCAGATTGGCCACTCAGAACACAGTCATCTGATCCCGTCCTGGGAACAACCACACAGAACTGGGGTCTAGCCAAGTTGACACACAGCTCCAACTATCACACTGTCCAACATAGGTGACCCTGCTTGTATTTAAAATACTGGTATAATAGCCTCCAGCCTCACAGTAACACAAAAGCCACCAGAGTACAACAAACTGACAGACAAGTGACCTACTGGGGAAAAGCTGCCTCCCAAATTGCAGTCAACCTTAGTAACATGGATAGAGTAAAGTTTTCTGGACCTTCATTTGCTAATGGGGCATGACCCAGAATGGGAAGAAATAGCTGCAAACATTCATTAATAATCAGAACATGGAATGTAGAAAGTATGAATCTAGGAAAATTGAAAGTTATCAAAAGGAAATGGAATGGATAAAGATTGATATCCTAGGCATTAGTGAGCTGAAATGGATTGTTTTTGGCCTTTTTGAATCAGACAATCATATGATCTACTATGCTAGAAATGACAAATTGAGAAGGAATGGTGGTGCATGCATCATCAAAAAAGACCATCTCACGATCTATCCTGAAGCACGATACTGACAGTGCTAGGATAATATCCATAGCCTATAAGGAAGACCAATGCATCCTACTATTATTCAAATTTATGCACTACCTACTAGAGCCAAAGATGAAGAAATGAAAGAATTCTACCAACTTCTGAAGTCTAAAATTGACCAAACATTAAAATCAAGATGTATTGATAATTATTGGGAATTAGAATGTGAAAGTTAGAAACAAAGAGGAATCTTCAGTAGGTGGAAAATATGGCCTTGGTGATAGAAATTATGCGGGAATTTTGCAAAACCAACAACTTACTCATTGCAAATACCTTCTTTCAACAACATAAATGGTGGCTCTATAAGTGGACCTCGCCAGATAAAATACACAGGTATCAGTTCTACATCTGTGGAAAGAGGTGATAGAGAAGCTTAATATCATCAGTCAAGACATGGTCGAGAACTGACTGTGGAACAGACTATCAGTTGTTCATATATAGTTCAAGTTGAAGCCAAAGAAAAATAAGTCCACGAGAGTCAAATACAACCTTGATTACATCCCATCTAAATTTAGAGACCATCTGGAGCACAGATTTCATACTTTGAACACTAGTGACCAAAGATCAGATGGATTGTGGGATGACATCAAGAGCATCATATGTGAAGAAAGCAAATGGTCATTAAAAAGACAAGAATGGAAGAAAAGACAAAAATGGATGTCAGAAAAGACTCTGAAACTTGCTCTTGAATGGAAAGTAGCTAAAGCAAATTGAAGAAATGACAGGATAAAATAGCTGAACAGAAAATTTCAAAGAACAGCTCGAGAAGACAGAGTCAGTTGTTATAATGAAATGTGTGTAGACCTCGAGTTAGAAAGCCCAAAGGGAAGAACATGCTCAGCATTTGTCAAGCTGAAAATACTGAAGAAAAAATTTAAGCCTCAAGTTGCAATATTGAAGAATTCTATAGGAAAAATATTGAATGATGCAGAAAGCATAAGAAAAGAAGGAATACACAAGAGTCACTATGTATTAAAAGAGAATTGTATTCAAAGATTCAAAGAATTTTTGTATTTGAAAAGAATTGGCCCATGTTCAGCTATTTCTGTAGGTAGCACATGATCAAGAACCAATGGTATCGAGGGAAGAAGTCCAAGCTGCAATGAATGAATTGACAAAAAACAAGGCTCTGGGAATTGGCAGAATACCCACTGAGATGTTTTAACAATTGGATGCAGTGATGGAGGCACTTACTCATTAGAGCCAAGAAATTTGGAAGACTGCTACCTGGTTGACTGGTGGAAGAGATCGATATTTTTGCCCATTCCAAAGAAAGGTGATCTGACAGAATGGGGAAATTACAGAACAGATTCTATGGGCAAAATATTGAATGATGCAGGAAACATCAAGAGAAGATGGCAGGAATACACAGAGTCACTGTACCAAAAAGAACTGATCGA
>NW_006921751.1:5606870-5618641 GCF_000298275.1 Orycteropus afer afer
ATGGGGTCGCTATGAGTCGGAAACGACTCGATGGCACTTAACAACAACAACATCATTAATAAAACATGCAAGTAAAATCTTGGTGAAGATAATTCAAAAATGGTTGCAGCAGTATATTGACGGGGAACTTCCAGAAATGCAAGCTGGATTCAGAAGAGTACATGGAATTAGGAATGTCAATACTGATGTCTGATGGATCTTACCTGAAAGCAAAGAATACCAGGAAGATGTCTACCTGTGCTTTATTGACTGTGCAAAGTCATTCAACTGTGTGGATCATAACAAATTATGGATTACATTGCAAAGAATGGGAATTCCAGAACACTTAATTGTTCTCATGGGGAACCTGTACATAACCAAAAGGCCGTCATTCAGATAGAACAAGGGGACACTGCATAGTTTAAAATCAGGAAAAGTGTGTCAGGGGTGTGTGTCAAGGATGTATCTTTTTATCTTACTTATTCAATCTGTATGTCACGCAAATAATCTGAAAAGCTGGACTATATGAAGAAGAAAACAGCATCAGGATTAGAGGAAGAACCCTTAACAACCTGTGGTATGCAGATGACACAACCTTGCTTGCTGAAAGTGAAGATGACTTGAAGCATTTACTAATGAAGATCAGAGACTTCAGTTTTCAGTATGAATTACACCTCAACATAAAATGAAAATCCTCACAGCTGGACCAATAAGCAACATCATGATAAATGGAGGAATGATTGAAGTTGTTTAAGATTTCACTTTACTTGGATTCACAATCAATACCCATGGAAGAAACAGTCAGGAAATCAGACAGCTTATTGCACTGGGAAAACCGATGCTAAAGACTGTTTTATTGTGTTAAGAAGCAAAGATGTCACTTTGAAGGCTCAGGTGTGCCTGACCCAAGCCATTGTATTTTCAATCGCCTTATACGCATGTGAAACTGGACAATGAGTAAGGAAGACCAATGTTTGTAAAGAATACTGAAAATGCCATGGGCTGCCAGAAGAATGACCAAATCCATTCTGGAAGAAATGTAGCTGGAATGCTTCTTTGAAGCAAGAATGGTCAGACTTCATCTCACCCATTTTGGTCATGTTGTCAGAAGGGTCTATTCTCTGGAGAAGGATATCATGCTTGGCAAAGTAGAGGGTCAGCAAAGAAGAGGGAGACCCTCAATGACAAGGATTGACACTGTGGCTGCAATGATGGACTTAAGCATGAGAAGGAGGGTGAGGATGGTGCAGATTTGGGCAGTTCTGTTGTTGCTATGATTCAGAGCTGACTCAACGGCACCTAACAAAAACAACAGCAACATATTACTTTCCTAGGTCTGCTGTAACAAAAATACTTGCAGTGGAGTGACTTATAAGTTTTAGAGGGTGGACATTCTGGAAGCCAGAAGCCCATATCAAGATATTAGCTATGTTGATTCCTTCTGAGGACTCTGAGCCAGAATCTGTTCTATGCCTCTGTCCAACTTCTGGGAGCCCCTGACATTCCTTGGCTTGTAGGTGTAGTATCACATTATATCCTTCTTCTGTCTCCCTGTCTATATTTATTTTCTCCTCTTTTATAAGGATGTCAGTCACATAACATTAGTACTCACATTACTCCAGTATAACCTCATATTAACCTTACTTATAACATCTTCAAAGACACTGTTTCCAAACAGGGTGACATTCACAGCTACAGGGGTTAGGACTTCAAGAAATCTTTTATGGAGGACACAACGCATTCCTTAAAAACCACCTATTTCAATTACTTTAATTTTAAAGCCCGTTCCCATATTAGGAATATACATACCTTACACTTTAAATTTGTAGTGGATTTTTTCAAAAATTATATTTTAGAGCAGTTTTATGTTTACAGGAAAATTGAATAGAAAGAGTTCTCATATCCTTCCCTACACTCCCTATATAGTCTTCCCTATTAGTATCATCTTGAATTAGTGTAGTTAATTTATTATAATTGATGAACCAATATGATACATTATTATTAACTAAAGCCATAGTTTACGTTAGGGTTCATTCTTTGTCTTAAAACAGTTCTGTGGGTTTTGAGGAATGCATAATGTCAAGTATCCACCATTATAGAATCATACAGAGTAGTTAGTACTATACTTGTTTATCCCTTCCTTGTTCCCCTTGAACCTCTTGGAACCACTGACTAATCTTTTATTGTCTCTATAGTTATTTGCCTTTTATAAAATGTCATATAATTGGAATCATACAATTTGTTGCCTTTTCAGACTGACTCCTTTCATTTGGCAATGTGCATTTAGAGTTCTTCTATGTCTTTTTGTAGGTTGATACATTATTTCTGTTTATCACTGAAAAATGCTCTATTATATGTATTTACCACAGTTTATCCATTCACTTACTGAAGGACATATTGGTTGTTTTTAGTTTTAGGCAATTATGAGTCAAGCTGCCATAAACAACGGTATGCAAGGTTAGTGTTGTCATAGGTTTTCAACTCTTTTGGGTAAATATCTAGAAGCATTGTATGGTAAACCTACCTTTAATTTTGTAAGAAAGTGGTCAGGCTATCTTCCAAAGTGGCATACCATTTTGCATTCACACCAGCAGTGAAGGAAGGCACCTGTTGTTTCATATCCTCGCCAGCATTTAGTGTCAAGTGTTTTAGGTTTTAGCCATTCAAATAGGTGTGTGTTGCTGGGTGGGGCAGTTAATGCACTTGGCTGCTAACTGAAAGGTTGGAGATTTCACATCATCTGTTCTTGGTAATTTACTGTTGTGGAATATCAGGGATAAAATTTACATAAAAATTGTTTGAGAACTTTTGGCTGTACATAGAAGTTTTCAGACTGTATTCTCTGGAGCGTTGGGTTATCTGTGGAGGGTACATGAGTATATTTACATCAAGGATAAACTAAGGAAGTCACTTGATTTTTAAAACAGCTTACAGAGGCTCACAGCAGGAGAGCAAGGGGGATATCTAGTAGAGAGACTATGTATGCTTCAACTTCCTGCTTTCCGGAGCAGTCCACTTTCACCTTTTTTATTTAAAAAACAAAAAGCATTGTGCTAGTAGGTAATATTTTATTTCAATGAAAAGCTTGAATGATGGATCATGATTACAGAATGTTCAAAAACCACTCTGATAGAACACCTCACAGATAGATATAGATGCAGAAAAAAAGGCAATTCTGTTGTCATAATGGTGAGTGTGATTTCACAGTAGATTTAAGAGATCAATATATATTTTGTAGCATATAATTCAAGAAAGTGAATGTTTTTGCTCTGCATGGCCAGCTTCCCTTTTATCCTTTGTAATATCTGCATAGCTTTCTTAGAATGTTAAGCTATATAACACTTTAATCTTTAGAACCATTAGCTTCCTTAAGTTAGACTTAAAAATACACTGAGGTCTGTGTTGTGTCATTGGTTTAGCATATGTAGGTGTATATTTATTATATATATACTTTTTTTCAGTTTCAGGTATGTCCCAAAAGTCTCTGTGTATCTACTCCTGGACATCGCACTGATCTTTTTCAGAGGGATCCTAAAAATGTCCTGATAACTGATTTCTTTGGAAGTGTGCGGAAAGTGGAAATTACAACAGAGACTATTAGTTTGCAACTAGATTCAGAAATCATGGAAAACAGGTATTCATCTTAAGTTATTATTTGAATAGAATAATCTAGTCTCATAATTTGCAAAACTTGATGAAACCTCATATAAAGAGGTGAAAGTTGGTGTTTGTAAGTAAAATTACATTTCTAACCAAAGTTCACTTTATGAAAGCCCTGTGCTTTTCGGATATATGGGCGAAACTTTTAATTATCAGTGGGAAGCTAAGATCATGATTACAATTATATTGGAGTTCCAAAATACAAGCTTTTGTTGTAGTGTGATTTAAGACTTGCTAAAAAGACTTAAAACTTTCTTCATACCTGGCTATTTCACAGCCATTCTCTTCTGTCAGTGGAGGTATGTGTAATGGTTCAGAAGACCTTTGTGAAAGTACAAGTATGTGAACATTTCATTCCATTAGTACTCTTTAACATGTGTATGTGTACAGTCACCTACTGCAGTAGAAACTGTTAAGTAATGAGGCATTGGATGGGGAAGTGGCCGCTGGGTTTTAGGATGCAATAAAGGCCCTAGGAATTGGGCAGACTCAAGAGAGACAAACGTAAAAGGGGGAACTGAGTTCCAAAAGAATGTAGACGCCAAGTACATACTTCAAACTATAATACAGTGCTCACTTGTTCAGAATTTCTCCAGGCTCTGGCAATCTGCTTAGTCTTCTGACTGCCACTTATTTTATTTCCTATAGTCTAGGTGATTTGTTAATTCAGTAGCATTCTCCTAAGCTTTGTTATATGCTCTTAAGAATGATATTTTTGAAAGCCAAGATTGTTGGTGCTAAGGATTGTCTTAATTTATCTTTAATTGAAGGGAAAATTACTTTGAACATCAAAGCCAGATATCAACCACTGTTGAATTATTGCACCCTCTAGTGTTTATAGTAAATTTTATTAAGGATATTGCTATTTACCAAATGATTTCATAATTGCTGGTATACTTTTATGCAATTAATTGATGAGAATTAAGTTCCCAGCATACTTCAGGAATTTTTACATGGATGCTAGAAATATTATCTTATTGTATGTAGTTGGTATTTATATGAAGAGATGAATGGCAATCAAAAGTTTATTTAGAGACAAGTATACAGTCATATGTCACTTAGTGTCTATGGTATATTCTGTGAAAAAGGATGTTATTTGATTTGGATGTCGTGTGAGTACTGTATTATATACAGGCAGTCCCCAGATTGTGAAGGAGTTCTGTGCCTATTCTACGTGGAATTTGTATATAAGTCAGAACAATTAGGAATGGTTTGTATCTAACATCAGTTAGTCAGACATTTTGTCTTAGTATATAATGTACCTTTTATGCATAAAAAAATTAAACACTTCTAGATATCTAAAACATCTTTAACATAATAATATACTACTAATAATGTTTTGATTCATATCACAAAATAGCACACATTTGTTATTACAAACCATTGTATGTACCTTGAACTTTTAATATATATATTAGATATAATTAATATATAAATAGGATTTATAGAGATTGAGACTATGGATGTATGTGCAGTCATATGTTGTTTGAACCACATGACTATATTCATGAGAGATCCATACATCGCAAGAAAACTAAGGAAATTACAGGCTAGGATGTACATGTGTATTTTTCAAATCTTGGGTTGAAAATCATTAGTTAAAAATAGTGTATTAGTCACTGTTATTAAAATTGGTAGTTGTACTTCTAAAAATATATTCTGTACATGTCAGGAAAAGAATGAAGTCTGTTGGTTTAGGCTTGTCCATGTTCCATGTTTTGTATCCTAGAGTACAGTAAATTAAAATCAAATAGGATGCAGAACTTTAGAAGCTCTGGTAGCGTAGTTCCTAAGGCATTTGACTGCTAACCAGAAGGTTGGCAGTTCAAATCCACCAGCCCCTCCTCGGAAGGAAGGTTGGGCAATCTACTTCCATAGTGATACTGCCTTGGAAACCAAGGAGGGGTTGTTATGAGTCGGATCCAAAATAGGATGCAGAACTTTAGTTCATAAAATTGACTAGGGAAGGTGTATGAAATAAAAATTGTTCTTGAATGTTTTTTAAAACCTAGAGATCAAGTTGTGTACAGTCATATAGTTAGTAACACTGTTTTGACATATGTCTTACTAATTGTGCTAATTTATTTGCAAGAGGAGACTAGATTATGTAAGGACTGGTTGTAATAAGCCTGGGTTATTTAACTTCTATCAGAACTGCTTTATAGGAGTACACATAGGTCTACTTCAGAAAGTATGCAATAAAAATAAATAAAATAAACATCCTACCACTCCAACAGAAATACCACAAATGTATGGCTTTAACAAACAGGAGTTTATTCTCTTACAGTTTAGGAGGCTAGAAATCTGAATTTAAAGTGCCAGCTCTAAGGATTGGGTGAAAGGGACTTGACTTTGGGCTTCAGCTCTACCTCTTTTTTCTGGCCCACTGGAGCTAAAAGTGTCTCTTCACTCAGGCAGCTGCTGGCTGGTGAGGCTAACAAGCCCGAGATAAATAAATTGGCACAGTCCTAATATTACCACACAACATGGCAGAACACTAGTTCAAGTCCAGAGACAGTCCCAAGATTGGCAGGAAACATGGCAGGTTGCTGACTGAAGACCCAGCTACGTGCAGGGTCCAAGCATGCCAAAAAACTGTAGAGACTGTTCTTAAAACTACTTGTATACTGGAAGCAGACCACAACCCTAAGGCAACTACTCAGCTGCTCCGGTAGGTTCCACTATGGCATTGATTATCAATCCCATCATGGGAAATAACTACATCCAGCTGCCCAGCCATTCAAAGCCAGGCCCAACCAAATTGACACATAACATTAACTGCTACACCTTGTATGCATATGACCAGTTTTATGTCCTTATTTTATGGGGGAAAATGGCCTCTAGCTTGTTCATGTAAAAATTTTGGCACACTCAATGTTACCAAATGTAGAAGTCTAAATTCTGTAGGCATTGCCCACGATAAAATGGAATCTAGGATAATATGAACTGTAAACACTCAATTTTTATCCTGGTTGTTTAGGAAAAAATTTACCTGGTCCGACTTTTGCCTGAGTCATTAAATTTAGGCATTTTGCTCTGTCTATGAATTTTCTGTTGTAATTTGTATTGGTTATATAGGAATTTCTTTCTTCAGGCAGTCTTTATTGTTCTTGGTAGGTGCTGTCAAGTTGATTTAGCAATTGAAAATTTGTAAGTCTAGCAGGAAATTTGATGCTGTACCCTTTTCTTACACATTTCGTTTACTATTCCTTCCTCTGCTTGCCTGTATTTTTAGGTTTTGAAAGGTTTTAGGCTTACATCTTTAGGCTTTTATGTTTTTTAAAAAATGTGTTTTGAACTCCAAGTTTACCCAATGGAGTAAAAGAAAATTTTCACTGCTTAGGGGTGACTCACAAGACTTGCTGCTATTTGTTTTTGTGTATTTTCCATTTCATCTAAGAATTTTTTTCAAAAACATTTATACCACAGAGTAGTAACTGTCAACTGTTGTTCCAAAAGTCATACTTTTTGCATTTCTTGCCCACTTTTTTCTTAAAGAGTTTGAAAGTTTTGATAACTCATAAGTCATGCATTGATTACTTTTTGAGGATGAATATGCATTTGCCATAATCTTGTACTTATCAAACCTGTATTGTAATCTTTGCTTCAGTTGGTCTTTTATAGTTCAAGATTTGAGTTGTCTGAATCAATTTCTTGTTGTTAGGTGCCATCGAGTCAGTTCCTACTCATAACGACTCTGTGTACAACAGAACGAAACACGGAGTGGTCCTGCACCATCCTCAAATCATTGTTATGCTTTGTTGCAGTCACTTTGTCAGTCCATCTCATTGACCTCTTTTTTGCTGACCTTCTACTTTACCAAGCATGATGTTCCTTCATGGACTTGTTATCAGTACTGGCTATCCTGATAATATGTCCAAAGTACATGAGACAAAGCGTGGTCATCTTCACCTCTAAGTAGCATTCTGACTATACTTTTTCCGAGACAAATTTATTCATTCCAGTGGCAGTCCCTGCTATATTCAGTACTTTTTGCTAACACCATAATTCATAGGCATCAATTCTTCTTTTGTCTTCCTTATTCATTGTCCAGCTTTTGCATATGTATCAGGTGATTGAAAATACCAGCTTGTCAGACACACCTTAGTCCTCAAAGTGACATCTTTGTGTTTTAACACTTGAAAGAGATGTTTTGCAGCAGGTTTGCCCAATGCAATATGTTGTTTGATTTCTTGACTGCTACTTTCATGGGCACTGATTGAAGATACAAGTAAAAGGAAATATTTGACAACTTCAGTCTTTTCTCTGTTTATCATGATATTGCTTATTGGTCCAGCTGTGATGATTTTTGTTTGCTTTATGTTGAAGTGTAATCCATACTGAAGGCTATAGATAGTCTTTGATCTTCATCTGTTATTGCTCAAATTCTCTTCACTTTCAGCAAACAAGGTTGTATCATCTGCATATCACAGGTTGTTAATAAATCTTCTTTTAATCCTGAATTAATTTAGGCATTTAAAAATACAGATTCCTAGGGCCCACCCAAGACACACTGAATCTGGATCTCCACGGGTAGATCTTAGCTATAGTATTTTTAGGATGTTTCCTACATGAGTATTCTGTAACCAGCCAGCTCTAATCCTAGGATTTATGTTTGTGGATCACTGCTAAAGAGATGTACATTGTAGGTTGTTATTGTTGTTGGCTGCTGTTGAGTTGGCCTCTGATTCATAATGACCCCATGGGTTACAGAGTAGAATTGCTACTTAGGGTTTTCTTGGCTGTAATTTTTACAAAGGCTGTTTGCCAGGCCTATCTTCTGTGGAGCTAGTCATGAGTTCAAACCGACAGCTTTTAGGTTAGCAGTTGATTGCAAACCCCTACACCCCTCAGAGACTTCTGCAGTTGTAGAGGTAGGCTATATACTGTTGTTGTTATGAGCCATCAAGTCGGACCTGACTCACAGCAACCCTTCCTTGGGTTTCCGAGGCAGTATCACTACGGAAGTAGATTGCCCATCTTCCTTCCAAGGAGTGCCTGATGTGTTTGAACTGCCAGCCTTCTGGTTAGCAGTCAAATGCCTCAGGTACTATGCTACCAGAGCTCCTGGCTATATACTACTTAAATGAAAATAATTTTAATGCTAATTATCAATGACTGGATAGGTTATTTTGAAATGAGGTTCAGAATAATAGTTTCCAACTATCTTTTTCCAACTTCAGAGCAGAAAGGCTTGGATGAATGGGTATGTTGGGGTATGGACTCTGGCATGAGAGACTTCCCTTGGGATGTCTTCTGGTAACTAAGAGGCCTATGGAGCCCTTATATGAACTAGACTTGTCCAGTACCTTGGTGGATTTTTACCCTTTGAGTGGTTGGTAAGAAACTTTCTTCTATTTCTTAAATATCTTTTGAACTTCAGAAGATAGCTTATAGTTAGAGCAGTTATTTGTCGTTCCATTGACAACATAACCCTTTCTCATTGACTATGCCAGGGATACAGTGAGCCATGAGAACAGCATATATGAGTCTCTCTAGCTATTTCTGTTTTAGAGTACTTGAAATTTAATAGAATCAATAATTCTCTGTTTTCATTTCTAATTGGGTATAACAGTTATATAAAATCATTACACTTGTCCCCATTAAATATACATAATAATAGCTTCTATTTAGCCTATCACATTGCTTACCTGAACTCCTGTTGAATAGTGAAGCAAAATATTCTTATGCCATTGTTATTTAGCAGGAGATAGATACCCTTTATACAGTCTCATTGTTTTTGACTGGCACAATGGCATAGTGGTTATTTGTCATGAACTTTAGAGATATATGAGGAAATAAGTTTTGTTTCTGTCTTTTCTGGGCTCTGAGATTTTAGGTTAGTCAAATAACAGCTCTAAATCTTAGTTTATTGTTGTTGTGAGATGCTATTGGGTCAATTTTGACTCATGATGACCTTATGTGACAGAGCAGGACTGCCTCAAGGTTGTAATCTTTATGGAAGCAGATTACCAGATCTTTCTGTTGTGGAGCCACCGTGTAGATTCAAATTGCCAACCTTTCAGTTAGCCTCTGAGTGCTTAATTGTTCTGAGATCTCTTAGGATTTAACAGATTTCTTCTTCCATTCCATATAATAATAATATATAAGAGCTAGAGCAGTGCCTAGAGCATACTAGATACCCAAATGATAATAGTTTCTTTCCTCTTGCCACCAAATTTTTATTGCTAATTATTAGAGTTTTTATATTAACATTGTACAAGAGTAGAGTATTTGACTAAAGTAAGCTTTGAGAGAATAAAAAGTACCTCCACTGTTCCTGCTTTCAATGCCTGAGCCTAATGGATGTCAGTCAAATTTACTTTTTTGGTTGGAATTTTGTGTTTGACAGAGCTGTCCTTGTTAATGAATTTTTATGCCCTATTTGCTTTTTAATATTGTAAATTGCACACCTCTTTTACATGGTATTTAATGTGAAGTGTCTCAAGTAAAGAAAAAATAGAAACAAAAAAAATGCTTCTAAAAAATGTAGACAAGACTATTAACATTTATCTGTATTCTTCTTTTATTCTTTTATCATTTACCCTGAGCTTCTTGGCTTGCTTACTTTAAAAATTAACCATTTTTCATACCATACATACAGAAAAGGATACAAAATATAAATAACAGCTCAATGAAGTATCACAAAGCAAATATTCATATAACCACCAGAAAAAGAAAAAGAACAATGTTATATACCAGAATCCCCCATAGGCCCTTTTTCTGTCTGTCCTCTGTTTCTCCCCCTCAAAGTTAACCACTATTCCAAATTTTATGAAATTTACTTTCTTACTCTTTGTTTTAGATTTTATCATGTAAGGATGTAATTTATCACCTAGCATTATTTTATCACCTAAGCCAAAATATAACCTTGATTATATCCCACCTGAAATTAGAGACCATCTGAAGAATAGATTTGAACACAATGACTGAAGACCAAATGAGTTGTCAGATGATATCAAGACCATCATCCATGAAGAAAGCAAAAGGTCATTATAAAGACAGGAAGGGAAGAAAAGACCAAAGTGGATGCCAGAAGACACTCTGAAATTTCCTCTTGAGCAGAGAATAGCTAAGTGAATGAAGGAAATGACAAGATGAAAGAGCTGAACAGAATATTTCAAAGGGCAGCTCAGGAAAACAAACAGAAGTATTATAATGAAATGTGCAAAGACATAGAATTAGAAAACCAGAAGGGAAGAACATGGTTGGCATTTCTCAAGCTGAAAGAACTGAAGAAAAAACTCAAGCCTCTAGTTGCAAAATTGAAGGATTCTATGGGCAAAATATTGAACAACGTAGGAACCATCAAAGAAGTTGGAAGGGATAAATAGTCATTATTATCAAAAAGAATTGGCCAATGTCCAACTATTTCAGGAGGTGGCGTATGATCAATAATAACTAGTGATATTGAAGGAAGAAGTCCAAGCTGCACTGAAAGAATAGGCAAAAAACAAGGCTCTAGAAAGTAATGGAATACACATTGAGATGTTTCAACAAATGGATGCAGCTCTGGAAGTGCTTACTCATTTGTGGAAGAGATTGATATTTGTGCCCATTCCAGAGAAGGTTGAAAACAAAGAAGAATCACCAGTAGTTGGAAAATATGGCTTTGGTGATAGAAATGATGCTGGAGATCGCATGATAGAATTTTGCAAGACCAATGACTTATTCATTGCAAACATCTTTTTTTCAGCAACATAAAAGATGACTATACACATGGACTTTTCCAGATGGAGTACACAGGAATCAGATTGACTACATCTGTGGAAAGAGGCAATGTAGAAGGTCAATATCTTCAGCCAATACAAGGCCAAGAGCTGACCGTGGAACAGGCCATCAACTGCTCATATGCAAGTTCAAGCAGAAGCTGAAGACAATTAAAACAACTCCATGGGAGCCAACATATGACCATGATTATATTCCTTCTGAACTTATGGACCATCTAAAGAATAGATTGAACACCAGTGACTGAAAACCAGAGGAAGTGTGGGATGAGATCAAGAACATCATCCATTGTATCCAAGATCATATGTAGGCAGACAATGGTCCTATAAGTTTATGTGAATGATCAGAATTCCCAGATGTATAGTAGAGCTGACAAGGGGCAAGGTTGTGGTCACTGCTTGGTC
>NW_006921751.1:5619500-5620997 GCF_000298275.1 Orycteropus afer afer
TAGCTAAAGAAAATGGAAGAAATGACAAGATAAAAGTGATGAACAGAAGGTTTTAAAGAGCAGCTCAAGAAGACAAAGTCAGTTATTGTTAAGACAAAGTCAATTATTGTAATGAAATGTGCAACAACCTGGAGTTAGAAAACCAAAAGGGAAGAACATGCTTGGCATTTCTCAAGCTGAAAGAAATGAAGAAGACATTCAAACCTTGAAATGCAATATTGAAAAATTCTATGGGCAAAATATTGAATGATGCAGGAAACATCCAAAGAAGATGGAAGGAATACTCAGAGTTGTTGTACCAAAAAGAACTGGTCAATATTCATCCATTTCAGGAGGTGGCATATGATCAAGGACCATGGTACTGAAGGAAGAAGTCGAACCTGCACTGAAGGAATTGATGAAGCATAAGGCTTCAGGAATTGATGAAGCATAAGGCTTCAGGAATTGATGAAATACCCACTGAGATGTTTCAACAAATAGGTGCTGTGCTGAAGGCACTCACTCATCTGTGCCAAGAAATTTGGAAGATAGCTCCCTGGCCAGCTGACTGGGAGAAATCCATATTTGTACCCATTCCAAGGAAAGGTGATTGCAAAGAATGTGAAATTATCAAATAATACTATTAATATCACATGCAAATAAAATCTTACTGACGATGATTCAAAAACGGTTGTAGCAGTATATTGACAAGGAACTTCCAGAAATGCGAGCTGGATTTAGAAGAGTATCTGGAAGGGGAGATATCATTGCTGATGCCTGGTGGATCTTGACTGAAAGTAAGGAATACCAGAAAGATGTTTACTTGTGTTTCATCGACTATGCAAAAGCATTCAATTGTGTGGATCATAACAAATTATAGGTAACATTGAGAAGAATGGAAATTCCAGAACACTTAATTATACTCATGAAGAACTTGTACATAGACCAAGAGGCTGTTATTTGAATGGAACAAGGAGCTTATTCATTGCAAACACCTTTTTTCTACTCTTTGTTCAAGGGCATGGTTTAAAATCAAGAAGGAAGTGTGTCAGGGTTGTATCTTTACACCATACTTATTCAGTCTGTATGCTGGCTGAGCAAATAATCTGAGAAGCTGGACTATGTGAAGAGGAGCATGACATCAATATTGGAGGAAGACTCATTAACAACTTGCAATATGCAGATGACACAACTTTGCTTACTGAAAGTGAAGAGGACTTGAAGTGCTTATTGATGAAGATTAAAGACTATGGTCTGCAGTATGGATTACACTTGAACATATAGAAAAAAGAAATCCTCACAACTGGAGCAATAAACAGCATCACAATAAATGGCAAAAAGATTGAAGTTGTCAAAGATTTCATATTACTTGGTTTCATAATCAACACCAATGGAAACAGCAGTGATCGCATCAGATGATGTATTGCACTGGGCAAATCTGCTGCAAAAGACCTCTTTAAAGTGCTGAAGAGCAAAGATGTCTCTTTAAAGACTAAGTTGTGCCTAACCCAAGCCATG
>NW_006921751.1:5621277-5622967 GCF_000298275.1 Orycteropus afer afer
CTTGCCTACTATGTTTTCAGCAGGGATCATTCCTGGAGAAGGATATCATGTTTGGTAAAGTACAGGGTCAGTGAAGAAGGTTCCCCTGTCAATGAGATGGATTGACACAGTGGCTGTAGTGATGTTCTCAAGCATAGCAAGGATTGTGAGGATGGAGCAGGACTGGGCAGTATTTTGTTCTGTTGTACATAGGGTCACTATGAGTTGGAGCTGACTCGATGGCACCTAACAACAACAGTAAGTGTGAATATTGCAATTAATGGACTCATACTGTAGTGTGTTTTGTGTTTTACTTCTTTTGCTAATACTCCATTTGTGAGATTCATTTCTCTTTGTGTATGTGTGTGTAGCTATAGTTCATGTTTTTAAAATTGATGTATTATTTACAATAAAGTGACATTTTTTAGTATACAGTTCTGTAAGTTTTTATAAATGCATACCATTATATAATCACCAGGCTCATCTAGTACCATAAGAAATTCCTTCCTGCCTATTTTTCCCCTATAAACCACTAATTGGTTTTCTGTCCCCATAATTTTGCCTCTTCCAAAGTGTCATGTAAATGCAGTCATACATTTTGTAGCTTTTTGAATCTTGCTTCTTTCACTAGCATAATGCATTTGAGATTCATCCATGTTTTTGTGTAATAAGTTTACATTTAACTTTATATGAAACCTCCAAAGTGTTTTCCAAAGTGCCTGTACCATTTTGCATCTCCACTAGCAATGTATGAAAAAGTTGTAGTTGCTCTACTTCCTTGACAACACTTGGTATTTTCTTTTTTGTTTTAATAATTCTAATAGATGTGCAGTACCATCTCAATGTGATTTTACTTTGTATATCCTTGATGACTAAGGATATTGGATTGTTTTTTCATGTGGTTATTAATCATTTGTACATTTTTTGTGACATCTTCAATTTTCTACTGATTTTTTAAAAATAGTATTCTTACTGCATACAACATTTTTGCGTGTACTGGATACAAGTTCTTTGTGAGATGTATGTATAGCAAGTATTTTTCTGTTAGTGGCTAGTTTTTTGTTTTTTTAAAATAGAATGTGTAACGTTGATGAAATCCATTTCTATATATACATTTTAATGATTGTGCTGTTTTTGCAAGGAATCTTTGCCTAATCCAAGGTCAGAAAGATTTTCTCCTAGTAATTTCATAGTTTTAACTTTTATGTTTAGGTCTGTGGTCCATTTTGAATTAATTCTTGACTGTGATATAAGGTCATAAAAAGGCCTACTATGATTTTGTTTAGTATTTGATTGACTCTGTATACCACTTTAAGCAGAAGGTTGGTGGTACAAACCTACCAGCCACACTGTGAAGGACAATTGGGCAGTCTGCTTCTGTAAAGATTTACCGCCTTGGAAACCCAAAGGGGGTCGCTGTGAGTTGGAATTGAATCTATGGCAATGAGTTTGTTTTTTTGTTTTCTATACCAGTTTGGGGATTATGGACATCTTAACAATGTTGAGTCCTCCAATCCGTGAACATATCTCTACATTTATTTGTTGTTGTTGTTGTTGTTGTTATGTGCCGTTGAGTTGGACCCGACTCATAGTGACCCCTCCTTGGGTTTCCAAGGCAGTATCATACGGAAGTAGATTGCCCCATCTTCCTTCCAAGGAGTGGCTAGTGGGTTTGAACCGCCAGTCTTCTGGTTAACAGATCTCCTATTAT
>NW_006921751.1:5626082-5638075 GCF_000298275.1 Orycteropus afer afer
CGGTATCACTATGGAAGTAGATTGCCCAGTCTTCCTTCCAAGGAGTGGCTAGTGGGTTTGAAACACCAGTCTTCTGGTTAGCAGTCACATGCCTTAGCACTATGCCTCCAGAGCTTCTGTAAATAGTATGTTGTTGTTGTTGTTGTTATGTGCCGTCAAGTCAGCCCTGACATAATATTATATCCCTTTTTAGAAATAAAACCGCATACATATAAATTAGTAAATTTTTGTATTTTATATCTGTATTATTTTGACCACTCTTATTGGTTGGTATGTAGCAATATCTCATTGTAATTTTAATCCTGTTTACTAGGGATTTCCTGGGTGGCATACATGGTTAAGCACTCAATTACTAACTGAAAGGTTGGAGGTTCTAATCCACCCAGAAGTACCTTGGAAGACAGGCCTGGCAATTTGCTTTCAAAAGGTCACACAACCTGGACAACTGTGTGGAGCAGTTCTACTCTGCCCATATGGGGTTGTCATGAGATGGAATGTATTTAAATGATCGCAACTAAGAGCAACAAGTAGTTGTTTCATACTTTGAGGTTTCTCATTTGTGGAGGTACTATAAATTTGAGAAATCATGTTGTACCAGAAGGTGGCAGTAGTAGTATATGTTGTACATATTGAGCAACCTAATTTCTTTTAAATGCTGGGGATTGAGGTAAATTGTACCTTCAAATAAATCATTATATTTGTTTTTTCAGATCATGGAAAGAAAAGACTTTTTGATATTTAATTGCCACTTTTTAAAAAAATGGTAAAATTTTCTCTCTATGCAAGCTTTTCTGTTTTAAGACACCTAATAATATGGAATTTGCGCTATAAAATAGGTAAATCTGTAAGATTCTTTTGATTTATCACTCTTCTATCATATTTTTAGATTTTCATTTGCATGTTTTTAAGTAGTTGACCAAACAATTGAAGGGTCAAAAAAAATCTTAACATTATGTATGAGAATTATTTATGATTAACTAGTAGCAAAGCATATAACAACAACAAACAGTAGCCAAGATAAAGCTATTTTTATTTATAATGTTTCAGTGGAAAAAACTGGATTCAATTTTTAAAACATTGATGTTCATTTAACACTTTAGAATTGTAGCTGTTAAATAAAGCAAGGGACAATATAAATCTGTAATATCATTTCAGAAATTTCCATATTTGTTGAAATCATAATATATTTTGTTACCTGTTTTTTAGATATTCTCTGGATGTGGTATTGTTACATTGCTAAAGATGAGTGAATTTACATTCAAATTTTGGTTTATTTGCTTTGTGTCTTTAGGCCCATTAATTAATCTCTGAAATTCAGATATTTTATCTGTAAGTAATGATAAAATTCTGTCTTCAGAGTTTTGTGAAGATTGTGGATCCTACCCCACTGCCATCGAGTCAATTCTGACTCATAGCGACCTAATAGGACATAATAGAACTACCCCATAGGGTTTCCAAGGCTGTTCATCTTTCCAGAAGTAGACTGCCTCATCTTTCTCCCATGGAGCAGCTGGTGGATTCAAACAGTTGACCTGCTGATTGATTAGTAGCTCAATGCTTTAACCACTGCACCACCAGAACTCCTTGAAGATGATGCATAGTGTATATAAAATGGGCATACTTTTACATTTGTATCATCTAAAACTCATCACAGCGATACTGGTGCCTTTCTTGTAGTGTCAGAGATACAGGAGTATTCCTGTCTTTATTTGGTGTACATTGTTCTTAGGTGCTGTTGAGTCAGCTCTGACTCATAGTGACCCTATGTCCAACAGAACGAAACACTGCCCAGTCCTGTGCCAGCATCACAGTCCTTGCTATACCTGAGCACATCGTTGCAGCCATCTTGTCTTTCCCTTTTATTACTGACCCTCCTCTTTACCAAGCATGCCTTCTCCAGGGAATAGCCCTTTCTGACAACATGATCAAAGTAGGTGGCCATTTTCCCTTCCAAGGAACATTCTGGCTGCACTTCTTCCAGGATAGATTTGCTCATTCTTCTGGCAGTCCATGGTCCTTTCAGTATTCCTCACCAACACTACAACTCAAAAGCATCAACTCTTCTTTGGTCTTCGTATTCATTGTCCAGCTTTCATATGCATATGAGACAACTGAAAATACCATTGCTCCTTGTAGTGCCTAAGGCATTTGACTGCTAACCAGAAGGCTGGAGGTTCAAACCCACCAGCCGCTCCTCAGAGGGAAGGTTGGGCAATCTACTTTGATAGTGATATCTTTTCGGAAACCCAAGGAGGAGTCACTATGAGTCAGATCCAACTCAATGGCAATGTTTTGCATTTGTGTTGTTTGAGTTAAGTGCACCTTAGTATTGAGATGTCTGTGCTCTTCAGCACTTTAAAGAGTTCTTGTGCAGCAGATTTGCCCAGTGCAATACGATGGTCTGATTTCTTGACTACTGCTTGCATTGGTGTTGATTGTGCATCCAAGTAGTGTGAAATCTTTGAGAACTTCAGTCTTTTCTCTGTTCATTGTGGTGCTGCTTATTGGTCCAGTTGTGAGGATTTTCATTTTTTTTTTACTCTGGTTTCTCTTCAGATCATATAAAATTAGTGTACTGTAGCTCTATTAATATAACTTTACATTTTTTTTTTATCAACCATGCTCATTTTAACTGGTTGAGTTTTTTAAAAAATAATTCTGTTTCAAGAATCTGTTCTTATTTAAGTTTTTATTTTACTAATAAAATACTTGTCAGTATTCATTATTGTAACCTATCACTCTTTCGAATACTTATTCTGGCATCCATAATATTAGCTTTCAATGATTTTATTGCAGGATAAAAGTGAGCCTGGTAAAGATCAGGGGTGTGAAGTCTTTGATAGAGATATCCTTTATGTTTGGTATTGATTTGGGGGCCTGTTAAGTTTGTTTTTTTTTTTAGTGTGATTTTTCTCGGGGTTAATTGATAATGTGAAAAATCTTGATAAAATTATTTTTAATAAAGCCAAATTGTATCTGAAAATTGAAAGGAGTAACAGATAAAATAAATATTGTTTGAAGTATGTTTTTCTCTCAGTGTTATAAATAAATTTCTACAGTGTGACAGATAAGTTATTAAAAATGCTTCTTTCAAAATTAATTTTTTCACAAAAATAAAGAAAAAGCAGGAGACTGAAAAAAGTCATGTTTGATTTTGGCCTTCTGTGTTAATATAAATAATAATTAAATATGAGGAAAAGGGAAACATAATTTCTTTATGAAGTAAAAATTTGTTGGCAGTTTTCATTTGAGCTATAGATGACATTAATTGACCAGCATTGACCAGCTACATCATTCTCTATCTCTACTCTTTCTGGAATTCATGTGTACAAAGTTGTTGTCATGCTCTGACATTCTAGGCTTAGTACTTTATTTAATTTGATGAAATTGCCCTATTATTCTGACAGTACATTCAATAAGGGAAGCATGCCACTGATGTTGGTATATAATACCTTTTTCAATGAGATTTATCAACTTCATTTCAGTATTGAGAGCCTTTTTGTATTTCTTCATCTGATGGCATCAGCTTCTAATGTTAATTACTATTTCACCAAGAAGTGAAAAAACAAAGAATGAACTATAAGAATTGTAGGGCATAATCTCAGAATACCTGAACAGGTCCCATGGTAGCTAAGTGTAGATCCTGACTGAGAATTACTTTGTGCCATGCTGTGAGTAGTAGTAAATCTAGTTTAGTAAGCTACCAATTGTTGTGTTGTTGTTATGTGCCCTCGAGTCGGACCCGACTCATAGCGACCCCTCCTTGGGTTTCCGAGGCGGTGTCACTATGGATGTAGATTGCCCAGTCTTCCTTCCGAGGAGTGGCTGGTGGGTTTGAACTGCCAGCCTTCTGGTTAGCAGTCAAGTACCTTAGGCACTACGCTACCAGAGCTACCAATGGCACTCCTAAAATACACTGCCAGTCAGAAATTCACAGATACTTGATGGGAAATTTAAACTAAGTTTTGTTAAAATTGTTATACCTAGTTTTTAAAGTATTTATCAATGATATATATTGAGAAGTAGATATAGTAGGAACGTGGTATACTGAAATTCTATTGGATGATTCAAGGATTACATGCTTTAAGATAGTTTTATATACTGTTGCTTTATGACAATAAGGCAGATAATAATGACTTACAGGTTTCCCCTATGATCTGAAAGTAGAATGTTTCTATTAAACCTTCATAAGATGAAATAGCATAAAGTGAAGAAGCAATTACCATTCATTTATATGAGAAAGGTTTTTGAGGATTTTCAGACCCAAAAATAACATGCCAAGTCATATCAAATAATACATAAAACTTAAAATAACACTAACATACAGTGTTCAGAGACACAGTTAAAGCTATGGTGGCTTGATGCTGAGAATTTGAGTGGAGTTGCCAGAGAAGGATCTTGTTAGCGACCCTCTTGCTGCTTGGGGTATGGTACATGCTACCCTTTTACCAGCTTGCTGCAAAACAAATGCTGAACACTAGGTTTGCTTTTTGCTTTTTTCCCCATAAAAGGAAAAATCCTCTTCGTATTTCTTTCAGTTAACAAAAGCAGTGGTGTGAAGCAAACTTTGAAAACGCAGGGAATACCTATATATGGTGAGACCATAAATTACAAGTACAGGTAATCTCTAGCTTACAGATGCCACCTTCAAAGTATTATGATGAGAACTTTAAGGAGAAATGGGGTTCAAGGAAAGAGTACAGATAGTATAGAATCCATGGATTCAGTAATAAAGGAAGGCAGGAAATTTAAATTCTTGAAATAGGAGAGTACTCAGGCTTGGGAACCATATATCCTTAGTGCAGTGCCTACCATGAGGTGGTTCAGTAAAGGTGAGCTGGATTGATGGTCGGGGCAGATTCTAAGTTGAAAGACTAAGACTGATCTTCTTTCATCTTGGTATAATTTAGAGCCTCAGTTATTTTTGGTATATTACCTCTTCCATTCCCTGATCTCAATTCAGGTGAGTTGGAGATCTCTCTGCTTTTCTTCCCTATGCTTTCTTTAAGTGGTAGGCTGTGACTAAAGGCAAGCCATTTAATCTTTGCTCCTAGGATTGAATCTGGAATGAAATGTTATAAACTAGCAAAAAAAAAAAAAGGTGTAATTCATTCATCCAAAGATGGTGTCGGCAGAATGGAGTTCAATAGTTTTAATTTGCTGATTCCTGTGTCAATTCATAGCTTGGTTCTTTAGCATTTCAGTCAATTCTTAGTGCTCTCTATCCTTTCCCAATATTTCCTTTTATGTTTAAATAAGCCTTATGTGGTTTCTGTTGCTTACAAAAGAAGGATTGTAACTGCTAACTGAAGATGATGTATGCATCTTTTATCTGACTAATCAAAGGGAGGCTTTAACTTATGTTTAGGAATATAATGTTCTTAATGATTTCTCTCTAGTGCACTGAAACATTCTAATACATATCTTCTAAGCTGTAGAAATGCTTAAAATATATCTCGTATGGTTTTAGTGTTAAGGATAGTTTTTTCTTTCTAATTCTTTGAAAATCAGGCACAGTAAAACTTGAATATACAGAAGAAGTGGGATAACCTCTGGTACTAAAAAAGTACATGAAAATCATCAATAGGTTGACACTGAGTATGAGTAATCTTATTTTTTCCTTAGATGTTATGTTCCTAATGGCCTTTACCGTTCATAGTTTGAAATTTCATCAGGAGGAAACATTTCTCAGTAAAAGAATACCTTGTAATATTCAGAATGACATGCAACATTTTATTTTTTCTAGAATAAGAAATTAATATAAATGAGTTAGAGAGATGGTTTGAGGTTGATAATAAAGAACAATCAATTGACTTCACTTTCTGAATTGGTTGCTGACTTGATTTTTCTGAAAATCTCTCATGTTATGAAATACCTAGATGCTCCGTAAATTACAAAAAAAGCACTTTTATATATATATAGCTGATCTGCCAAGAAAGTAGGTATGTCAAGACAAACAAGATTGTTTGATGAATGGCCTGGCCTTTTCTGGATTGAACTAAAACTGGGAGTATCCCCATATTCAGTGGAAGGGGCTATACAAGATTTAATTTACCTCATGGGAGAACAGAAGTGCAGAGTTTGCACAGGGAGACAGCTCAGGGGGTGGGAGTGCATGAGAGGGGAGGATACAGGGAAGAGGTATCTATGGGGAGGAAATGGGAAGAGAGCTGTTGCATTGTGGGGAATTGCAGTCAGTGTTATGAGACAAAATGTGTATGAACTGCTGTATAGAAAATGAATTTGCTTTGTAAACTTTCACCCAAATCACAGTAAAAATTAAAAAAAAAAAAAGGTTTAATTTACCACACTGTTTCTAGATGGTAGCAGCTGGTATTCTAAAGATACACAACTTCCTTGCTCAGTTGGCAACAAACTGAGAGTCTGTTCTCCATTTGCAAGGCCTGCTGAACCATTTGCAATGAGTCGATTCTGACTCATGGCAACCCCATGTGTCAGAGTAGAATTGTTCTCCATAGGGTTTTCAGTGACTGATTTTTTGGAAGTAGTTTGTGGAACCTTTCTTCTGAGGCACCTTTGAGTGGACTTGAACTGCTGACCTTTTAGTTAGATGCTAACTGTGTTCACCACTTTCTCCACCCAGACTTTAGGGCCTGCTTAGAGTTAAAATAAAAATAATATCATAGAGGGACCTCTCTCCTGGCATGAACCTAGGTTGTGTTCAGTTGAACCTTGATCCAAGCATGTCTTTCCAGGAACCATGTGCCACATCCTGCTACTAGCCTTTGTCTGTGTGGTGCAGTGAATTACTTAACATTGCTCTTCTACCCATGGTCTTTGTGACTTCCATCAGATGACTAGGTGGAACTCTGCAAATGTGAGGTGCTCATGGCCAACCAAGGGGGTTGGATAGCTTGCTAATAATGTAAATAAGGTCGTGGAGCTCTTGTGGGGGTGGGACTGTGCAAATAAGGTATATGTAACTCTAATGTGAAGATTGGTCAGTTTTGCTATCTTGCTAGGCTTAAAGTGAGCTATCTCAGAGACTAAAGGGGGGATCTCACTACCATCAAGATAGAAGTAGAATTTGGGAGTAGAGTGCATTGTTAGACCCAGGATCCCTGCACTGGACCTCCTTGGCAAAGAAATGGCCACAGCAGAAGCAGCAGAATTGTGAGACTGGCATGAGACAGAACAGCGGGCTTTGCTGGCTCATGGAATGGAAAAGCTGAATGCTTTTGGGCAGGAGACTTGCTAGTGGAGTGGGGTGCAACTATTGACAGAGCCAAAAGACTTTTGTAGCACTTGCCCTAGCAGGGCAGAGGCCAGGCCAAGAGGCCGAGAGCCAGAAAGAAGCATGCCTTTGGGCATGGTGGAGGGGAGGCTGTCCTGATTGAAGAATTGTATCCTGAGCATGTTCCTGAAACTGAATTATAACCTGTTAACTTCTCTAACAAACCCATAATTGTATTTGTGAGTTCTGTGTGGCCATTGCGACCTATTATTGAACCCAGCAGAAAAGTAGAGGGCCATGGGAGGGATGATTGGTGTCAGAATTGGTAAAAAGATTAGAGTGTGGTGGCATGTCTGACCTCTGTTTCATAGGGATCAGCCTTGGGGTGATGCTGCTGATGGTAATTCCGTCTCCCACTTGTGAAGTTAGAGGAGGTCAGAAAATGTCACCTCCACGTACCTTTTGTAATCTGTGAGGTATAAAGTGTTTGCAAGAGCCCCTTCCTCAACAGTGGCTCTTAATAGGAAGTTCCATATTGTTCAACAATGGGGAAATCTCTCAGGGAAAAAATATCAGGAACTAAAACCCAAATGGTAAGTGAGTATGGGAGCAAGGCTGCCTAGGTGATATTTATGATTTTTGAGTTACAGTGGCTTGTGAAGCACAGGACAAAGTTAGGCCTTAGATTTTTGCATAAAGCCATTACTCATCCAAAATTCTACCCTCAGTTACAGAGTGGGGTGAAATAAAATTTTAACAGCCTTCAAAGGAGACTACATGGAAACTTTTTTGATTTGCTTTGCCATCAGGTGGTGGTGGTGGTGGTGATGGTGGCGAAATAGAAAGGAGGAAGGTTTCTCAGAGATATTTCAACATAGTCCAACTCTGAGAGGGTTTAGGCTTGGGATTTCCTTTTCAGTCCACTGAGAAATTTCATTTTTGATATATTGAGAAATTAAGTTGAAGTGGCACTAGGTTAATAGCACACCAAAGCAAGCAGAGGAAACTCAAATTCTATTTAGAGAAATCACGCTCAACTGAGATTCCTCAACATTTCCACAAAGGATCCTTGGTGGTGCAATGGTTAAAGCACTTGGCTGCTAACCGAAAGGTTGGTGTTTGCACCCATCAGCTGCTCCACAGGAGAAGTTATGGCCATCTGCTTCATAAAGATTTCACCCTCAGAAACCCTATTGAACAAGTCTGCTCTGTGCTGTAGGGTTGGGAGTAGAATGCATCGTTAGACCCAAGATCCCTGCACTGGACCTCCTTGGCAAAGAAATGGCCACAGCAGAAGCAGTAGAACTGACTCCTTCACAATGCATTTTAACATCTGCACAGATTAAGTTCAGTCAAATGTGTGGTTGCAATCTAAAATTGAAAACTATTTAGAAAATGAGCCACCACGAAAGTATTAGTTTTCTATTGCTGTGTAACAAATTACCACAATATTTGTAGTTTAAAATAGTACCGGTTTACCATCTTACAGTTTCTGTATATCAGAAATGTGGGTATGGATAAGCTGAATCCTCTGTTAAGATAAATGAATGTTGATGGGATAAAGAAATTTTAATAGCCATCGCTCATTGAATTTAAAGTATTTGTAGAATTAAGATAAATAAGAACTAATACAAAAAGTAGGAGGATAAATGTAATTAAAATGGTCTAAAGTTCTGTTAATGGAGAAATAGTTAAATAATCAATTTTATTAGCCTGACAGGTCAAAGTCGGGTGTTTTAATACCTAGGGTAACCAACAAAATAATAGTAACAGTATATATAACTATCAATTTAACAGATTAAAAAAGGAGTAATAAAATATTTGAGTTTTGCAAGAGAAAATTAAAAAAGAAGAAAAAGGCACCTAAAATAGAAGGACCAAATAAAGATCATATAGTAGTTATATGGGTCAAATAGAAAATAGATTGTTTTTGTTAATTAATTGCCATTGAGTCATATCAGTTATTATATTAACTATAAATGCACCAAATACTCTTTGAAAAAATAAGGTGAGCAAAACAAATTCAAAAACCAAACTATGGTCTTTACAAGAGAAATCTTTAATAGAAGTACACAGAAAGGTTAAAAATGAAAGAATGGAGAAAGATAAATTATATACATAATCCAAAAAAAGTTGGTGTAGCTATACTAATATTAGGCAAAGTTGTTGTTGTTACGTGATGTTGAGTTGGACCTGACTCATAGCGACCCCTCCTTGGGTTTCCAAGGAAGTATCACTGCAGAAGTAGATTGCCCAACCTTCCTTCCCATTAGACAAAGTAAGTTGTAAAATAGAAAACATTGCTAGAGATAAAGAGATACTTCATAATGACAAAGAAATCAGTTCACCAGGAAGATAATTACACGTTTACACTTGAGTGTACCCAATGTTATTATTGTTAGGTCGCGTTGAGTTGGTTCCAACTTACAGCAACACTGAATACGACAGACCGAAATACTCCACATTCCTGAGCCATCTCATAATCATTGCTATGTTTTCACCCATTGTTGCAGTGACTGTGCCAGTCCATCTCATTGAGGATCTTCCTGTTTGTCACTGACCGTCTACTTTACCAAGCATGATGTTGTTCTCCAGGGACTGGCCCCTCTTGATAACATGTACAAAGTATGTGAGGTGAAGTCTTTCCATCCTTGCTTCTAAGGATCATTCTGACTGTTCCAAGACATATTTGTTCACTCTTCTAGCAGTCCATGGTATATTTAATATTCTTTGCTATAACTGTAATTCAGAGGCATCAGTTTTTCAGTTGTCCTTATTCATTTAGCAGCTTTTGCATGCCTATGAGGTGATTGAAAATACCATGGCTTGGGTGAGAATAATTCTGCTTAGTTCTCCAATGCTGCTATAATAGAAATACCACAAGTGATTGCTTTAACAAACATATATTTATTATCTTATAGTTTAGGAGGCTAGAAGTCTGAGTTCAGAGTGCTGGCTCTAAGCCAAGACTAGGCTAGAAGTCTGGGTTCAGAATGCTGGCTCTAGGGAAAGACTAGGCTAAAAGTCTGGGTTTGGAGTGCCGGCTCTAGGGGGCTGGGTGGAGGCTTCTGGAATTTGGGCTTCGACTCTACCTTCCAGGCCACTGGAGCAAGCTGGAAGCTTCTGACTCGAATAGCTCTGGAGGCTGACAAATTCAAGATTGGCAGTCAGAATAACAGACTGTTGGCTCACAGGTTACAAAGACAACAATCCCAAATCGTCAGGCAACACAGTATGCCACTGGTTCAAGTCCATGAACTGGAGATGATGATACGCCAAATATAAGATCCTTTCCATATACATTAATAGCAGGCCACACCTCAAAGGCAGCTCCCCTTCAACTGATTAACTGCTCACAGAAGATTCTACCGTGCAGGTAATTACACCACATCGAGTCTCATCATGGGGAATAACTATATCACAAGTGCCAAGCCACTCAAAATCATGGCCCAGACAAGTTGACTGACACACAGCCTTAACTACCATGGACAAGTTGCCTTGTCAACTTGGCACCAGTACACATCACCTTAAACCATACATCTTTGAGTGGCCCGATTCTCCTAGTCCATATGAGTGGTGACCTCACCCCTGTGGCCTGGCAGACCCTGTTCTTCTGCAGCCTTCTGGCAGCCTTCACCCCCTCAGCTTTGGTCAGTGGATATGGCCCATCCCCCTGGCAGCCCCACACTCCACAACTGAGTTGGTGAAGATCTGGCTCGCTGAATCTAGGAGTTTATGGCTGAATCTAGGAGTCTATGGGAGTTCCACCCTTTGAAACCCCAGAGGCATGGTCCTACCCTTTGAGAGTGAGGCAGCTCTGCTTCCCATTTTCCTTGTTTCTACAGTTTCTGTTCCCTGTTTCCCTGGTTTCTCAAAGAAGCCATTCTGGCCTCTGCCATGTTCCAGCAAGTTTTACAAGGCTCTTCAGCTCTACCAGTTAGTGCTTGAACACAACCCACTCTGGCTTCCTGCCTAAAAGCACTCAGTTCTCTTGTTCTGTGGGCCAGGAAGTCTGCCATTCTGTCTCATGCCATTCTCTTGGTCCTGTTGGTTCTTCTCCTGCTCTGTCTCTGGTATTATAGCTCTCCTTACTTCCTTCTGAGCTGACAGCAGAATTGCCTTTTATGTCCATACTTCTACCAACTGTCTCTTTAAGACAATCTAAGAACCTTAAAACTCTTCTAGCCTCTGCTTATTACCCAATTCCAAAACTGCTTCCAGATTTTAGATGTCTGCAAGGTGACATCTTTGTTTTTAAATGCTTTAAAGAGATTTTTCAGAAAAGATTTGCTTAATGCAATTCCTTGTTTGATTTCTTGACTGCTGCTTTCATGGGTGTTGATTATGGATCCAAGTAAAATGAAATCCTTGACATGTCAGTCTTTCAGCTGTTTATCCTGATGTTGCTTATTGCTGCAGATGTGAGGGTTTTTGTTTCCTTTATGTTGAGGTGTAATCCATACTGAAGGCTGTAGTCTTTGACTTTTTCAGTCCTCTTGACTTTCAGCAAACAAGGTTGTGTCATCTGCATAAAACAGTTTATTAATGAGTCATTCTCCAGTCCTGATGCCACATTCTCCTTCATATTGTCCAGCTGCTCAAATTATTTACTCAACATACACATTGAATAAATATGGTGAAAGTATCCAACCCTGACACATACCTTTCCTAATTTTAAACCACATGTTGTTGTTGTTATTTGCCGTCGAGTCGGCCCTGACTCATAGCGACCCCTCCTTGGGTTTCCGAGGCAGTATCACTACGGAAGTAGGATTGCCCAACCTTCCTTCCGAGGAGT
>NW_006921751.1:5638280-5647089 GCF_000298275.1 Orycteropus afer afer
ATAATTTGTTATGGTCCACATAGTCAAATGTCTTTGTATAGTCAATAAAACACAGGTAAACATGTTTCTGGTATTCTTTGCTTTCAGCCAAGATCCATCTGACATCAAGCAGTGATATTCCTCATTTTAACACTGTGTTAGTTATGGTACTGTGTCAGTTTGGCTGGGCTGTGGTTTTGAGTGTCAGAGCAGTTGGATGTAGTTATTCCCCATGATGAGACTGTAATCACCTCCATGTTGGAATCAGCTGTGAGCAGCTAATTAGCTGCCTTTGGTGTGTAGCCTGCTTCCAATATATAAGGAAAAGCTTTGAGAAAGACTCTTGTCTCTTGGTACATTTGGATCCTGCCTTTGGTTGAGTCTTCATCTCGAAGGCCTGCCCTGTTGCCTGCCAGTCTTGGGATTGTTCCTGGACTTGAACCAGTGCTTGGCTGTGTTTGCCTGCTGATCTTGGGACTGTGCTGTTTTGTCTGTTGATTTTGGGTTCGTCAGCCTCAGCAGCCAGCAGCTGTGAGTCAGAAAAAACCTCTAATTCTAGTTGGCCTGGAACAGGAGGCAGAGTTGTAGCCCAAGGTTGAGGAGCCTTTACCCAGCGCCTAGAACAGTCACTTTGAACTTGGACTTCTAGCCTCCTAAAAAGTAAGAGAATAAATTCCTGTTTGTGAAAGCCATCCATTTGTGGTATTTCTGTTACAGCAGCAGGAGATAATCAAAGCACACATCCTCTTCTGAATCTGAATTTGAATTTCTGGCAGCTCCCTGTCAACATACTGCTGCTGCAACTGTTTTTGAGTTATCTTCAGCGAGATTTTACTTGCATGTGATATTAATGATTTTGTTTCTTAATTTCCACATACTGCTGGATCATCTTTCTTTGTAATGGGTACAAATATGGTTCTCTTCCAGTTGTTTGGCCTGGTGTTTGTTTTCTAATTTCTTGATATAGACAAGTGAGTACCTCCAGTACTGCATTTATGTGTTGAACCATCTTAATTGTGTTCTGTCAGTCCCTGATGGAATTTTCACCAGTGTCTTCAGTGAAGTTTGGACTTCTTTCCTTCAATACCATTGATACTACCTCCTAAAGTGGTTGAACATCAACCAATTCTTTTTAGTACAGTGACTCTGTGTATTCCTTTCCTCTTCTTTTGATACTTTCTGTATCATTTAATATTTTCCTCATATCTTCAGTATTATAACTTGAGGCTTGAATTTTTCTTTGGTTCTTTCAGCTTGAGAAATGCCAAGAATGTTCTTCACTTTTGTTTTTCTAATTCCAGGTCTTTGCACATTTCATTATAATACTTTGTCTTCTTGATCTACCATTTGAAATCTTCTATTCAGTTCTTTTATGTCATCATTTCTCCCATTCTCTTTAGCTGGACTATGTTCAACAGCAAGTTTGAGTCTCTTCTGACATCCAGTTTGCTCTTTTCTTTCTTTCTTGTCTTTTTAATGACCTTTTGCTTTCTTCATATATGATGTCCTCTCACAACTTGCCTGATCTTTGGTCTTTAGTGTTCACTGTGTCAAGTGTATTTTGGAGATGGTTTCTAAATTCTGTTGGGATATTCTCAAGTTAATATATTAGCTCTTGTGGACTTGTTTTAATTTTCTTCCACTTCAGTTTGAACTTGCATATAGACACTTTATAGTCTGTTCTACCTTTGGCCCTGACCTTGTTCTGACTGATGATGAAAGTAATGAGTTTCTCCATTCTCTCTTTACACAAGTGTAGTTGATTTGATTCTTATGTATTCCATCTGGTAAAGTCCATGTGTATAGGTGCTATTTATGTTGTTGAGAGAAGGTGTTTCCAATAAAAAAGTCATTGATCTTGCAAAATTCTTATCATGTGTTCTCAAGCATCGTTTCTGTTATCAAGGCCAGATATTCCAATTAATGATTCGTTTTCTTTGTTTCCAGCTTTCACAGCCCAATCTAATTATCAGTGTATCTTTATTGCATGTTTCATCAATTTCAGACTGCATAATTTGGTAAAAATCTTCAGTTTCTTCATCGTTGTCATTTTTTGTTGGTGTGTAAATTTAAATAATAGTCACATTAACTGATCTTCCTTGTGGTGGTGTTGTTGTTATATGCCGTCGAGTCAGACCTGACTCATAGCAACCCCTCCTTGGGTTTCTGAGGCAGTATCACTATGGAAGTAGATTGCCCAACCTTCCTTCCAACCAGTGGCCGGTGGGTTTGAACTGCCAAACTTCTGGTTAGCAGTCAGATGCCTTAGGCACTACACTACCACAGCGTATGGATATTGTGCAACCACTGACAGCATTGTACTTCAGGATAGATCTTGAAATGTTCTTTTTGATGATGAATTATTGCCATCCCCTTTAAATTGTCATTCCCAGCACAGTAGACCATATGATTTTCCAATTCAAAATGGCCAATGCCTATCCATTTCAACTCACTGCTGCCTAGGATATTGATCTACTCAATATTGTAATTCAAAATACAGAAACCAAAAACTGAGAGAATAAAAGGATAGACAAATCTATAGTCATACTGGCACTATTATAGCCCTATACTTAAGTGTATCTCTCAGTAATTACTAGAAAAGCAAAGGAACAACCAAACAAAAACAATAAGATCAGTTACAACACAATTATCAAAGTACACCTAATGAAAACAAAGTTGACATGCTTCTCAAGTGCACATGGAACTATTACCAAGATTGACCATGTGCTAGTCTATGATTTCTGTATATTTTGGGAAATTTAAATCATTTAGGGAATATAATCTGATGAGAGTAAAATTAAGCTAGAAATCAAGAACAGAAAAATAGAAAATCAGTACCTGTATAGAAATGAAACAATATTCCTAAGTAAGCCATGAATATCAAAGAAAAAATTATAATGGAAATTAGAACATATTTTTGCCTGACTGTAGATCTATCAAAACTCATGGAATATGGCTAAATGAATTCTTAGAGGTAAATTTATACACTTCAATGGATTTATTAGAAAGTCTGAAGATTAGTTATTCAAGGTCAAGGAGTTGGAAAAAATATCAAATTAAATACAAACAAAGTCCTAGAAAGGAAGTAATGAAGAGCAGAAATTTATGTAATAGAAAACAGATGTACATAAAGGGAAAGTAAACACCAAAGTTTAATTTTTTGTAAAGATTATTATTGAAAGACCAAGAGTGATCTAGAAAAAAAGAAAGAAAGCATGTATTACCAATATCAGAATGAATAGGAGGACACACATTAAAAATATGTTTATTATTTAAAAACTTACGCAAATAAATTTGGCAATATAGATGAATTGAACAAATGCTTTGAAAAATATAACTCTTCTAAATAATCAGAAGAAATAAAAATATGGATAGTCTGTTGTCTTTGAGAACAATGAATCTGTTTATTTAAAATCTTCATACACAGTACACCACAGGCTTAGTTGTTTTTCCTGGTAAATTCTTCCAAATGTTTAAGGAAGAAAGGACACCAGTTTTACACAAACTCTTTCTGAGAATAGCATAAGAGGGAAAACTTTCAAATTGTTTTTATCTAGTCCGCATTACCTTGGTATCTAAACCTAACAGACACTACAAAAATGTAAATTATATCTCAGGCTCTCCATTTAAATAGATAGAGTCATCCTAAACAAAATATTATCAAGTCAAATCTCACTATATATAAAAATAATGCACCATGGTTGTATTTTTTTTTTTCCTCTTAAAACCAAGAATTAAAAGGAGGGTTAATATTTGGGAGTTAATCAATGGAATTCCCAAGTTAATGGTGAATAGAAAAAGAAAAATCAGATAATCATCTTATAGATCCAGGAAATATGCTCTTTGCAAATTAGGAACATAAAGGAACTTCCTTTCTTTCACCAAATGTACCTCAAAAAAGCTGTAGTAAACATATTTAATGCTGTAAGATTTAAAGCTTTTATCCTGAGATTGGAAAAAATCAATTAAGATAAATTGAAATGCTTCTCAAGTGCATATGGAACTATTACCAAAATTGACCATGTTAGCCTATAAAAAAGCCTCAATAAATTTAGAACAAAATCTATCACTAATTTTATTCAGTATTGTATTGAAGGTCATAACCAAGACAAGCAAAGGAAAGAAGACATACTAGGGACTAGAAAGAAAGAAAGACACCCTCTTAATTTGCAGGTGAAATGAATGTATATACAGAAAATTAAAAATAATTTATAAATAAATAAATTTATAAATAAAATTAAATAGTAAAGTTGCTGGATAAAAGATCATTATAAAAAAAAAGAAATGTATTTCAGGCTCTCAAAGAATGATTAAAAAAATAAAATTGAAGAAACTTTAACAATAGAATAAACAAATAAATGCCTCTGTTGTAATTACCTAGTGCCATAGCACAGATATCACAGGTAGTGGCTTTAAAGAACATACTTTATTTTCTTACAATTCAAGAGGCTAGAAATGTGAATTGAGGATGTGACTCGAGGGAGAAGGTCCTTCCTTCTCAGTTTCAGCTTATAGTGGCTGTCACCTATCCTTGTAAATGCATCTGTTTTAGTCATCTTTCTCTTCTCCCTGTAAGTGTCTCTGTGCCTGTTTTCATTTTATAATTCAGAGGTGATCAGTTATAGAAACCTAGATGCAAAAAAAGCATTAGATTAAAATTCATTAGTTATTAATGATAAAAAACAATAGCAACATGACTTGGCAAATTGGAAATACAAGGGACATCCATGTATCTAAATCCAGCAGCAAGCATTATAATTTAGGACAAAACTTTAGAAGGATTTTAATGAAAGCCAGAGACAAGATAAAGATGAGTTCTTTATAATTGTTTCTGTTCATCATTGCACAAGAATTCTCAACTTAAATAGTAAGACAGGAAGCTCTGTTGTTGTAGTAGTTAAAGTGCTCAGCTGCTAACCAAAAGGTCGGCAGTTTGAAACCACCAGCTGCTCTGTTGGAGGAGGATGTGGCAGATAATCAGCTTCCATAAACTTGGAAATCCTATGGGACAGTTCTACTCTGTCCTTTAGGATTTCTATGAGTCGGACTCGACTTGAACACAGTAGATTTGCATTTGGGATACTGTAAGACAAAAGAAAAATATATGAGGTGTAAGAATCAGGAACAGACAAACTTTTATCTTTTGCTTAATGGCCAATGTAATAGTACATATAAGAGTATCTGCCATTATTAGATTTCATTAGAGAGTTTAGCAAGATTGCCAGATATAATAATATTACATGAAATGAAATATCATGTATAGAAATCATAATAGAAAAAAATGATCCTTTTTAAAAAGCAACAAAAACTATAAGCTACCTGTGTGTACATCTTAAAAAGATGTTTATTATCTTTGTGGAGAAAACTATAAAATTAATCTTAGGACATAAAGGAATACCTAAAAAATGGAGAGGTATACCACATTCTGTGATGGGAAGAAAGTTTCCATATTGTCTGTATATTATACTGGTTATAATATCATATCCTCCAAGTTATATTTCAATTCAGTGCTTATAGTTGTTAGGTACTTATTGAGTTAATTCCTACTCACAGTGACCCCATGAGACAGAGTAGGACTACCCCCATAGGGTTTTTCTTGCTTGTAATCTTTGTAGAAGCAGATAATTAGATTTCTCTTCCTCAGAGCTGCTGGATGGGTTCAACCTGCCAACCTTTAGTAGCCAAACATTTAACTATTTGTGCCATTTAGTCCTCAAAACTACCATGGAAATATGTAGTCATTCTATGGATGACTAAGGTACAGGTTGCCTGGGTGGCACAAATAGTTTGAGCTCATCTACTAACAAAAAAGTTGGTGGTTTGAACCCACCCAGCGGTACCTGGCTGTCTGTTCCATAAAGGTTACAGCCAAGAAAACCCTGTGGAGCAGTTCTAGTCTGTAACACACGGCCTCACCATGAGTTAGAATCAGCTTGATGGCAGTGGTTTTTTATTTTGATTTATGGTTTTGTTTGTTTTCTCACAGATACAGAGAGATTACGTAACTTCCCCAAGGTCACACAGCTAATAAGTGGAGGTACTGCTGTGTGATTCTAGATCTCTACTCCTAACCTTACTGTATGCTGCTCTCCTGAGATTTTTTCGTGAACTTTAATTATCTGATTATCAAATTCATGTCAACCACTAGAGAACAAGTATGGCCAAGGCCATATAGATGTATAAGGCCTGTGGGTGATGTTGATGATGGAGAATTTGTTTATCTGACACTAAGACTTCATATTTTATGAATCAGAAATGACTCTATGGCAGTGCGTTTGGATTTTTTGGGGAGGGGAGTGATTAAAATAATATGATACAGGTTTAGATTAGGTAGATATATCAGTGCAACAGCATAGAAAGCCCACCCCCAGTATATTAAAAAACGAAACAAAACTCACTGCCATCGAGTCATTTCCGAGCCACAGTGACCCCTCTTTGGGTTTACAAAGGAGTATCACTATGGAAGTAGATTGCCCAGTCTTTCTTGCGAGGAGTGGCTGTTGAGTTTGAACTGCCAGCCTTCCAGTTAGCAGTCAGATACCTTAGGCTCTGTGCTATCAAAGCTCCCCAAGTATATAAAGTATATATGATTTTATTTAAAAATTGAAGGAAAACATGTTGTTAGGTGCCGTTGTGTTGTCTCCAACTCATAGTGACCCCATGTACAACAGAATGAAACACTGCCTGGTCCTGTGCCAAGCTCACGATCCCTGCTATACCTGAGCCCATTGTTGCAGCCACTGTGTCAATCCATCTCATTGAGAGCCTTCCCCTTTTACATTGACCCTCTACTTTACCAAGCATGATATCCTTCTCCAGAGAATGGTTTCTTCTGACACCATGACCAAAGTTGGTGAGACAAAATCTGGCCAATCTCACTGCCAAAGACTTTTCCAGAAAAGAGAGACAAGCAAAATAAATAAATAAAATAATAATAATAATAATAATTTCCCCTTCACATCATACATAAAAAACAAATTCCAAATGTATTAAAGATCTTAATGTAAAAAACAAAATGTCAGAATAGATTGGAGAGTATCTTTTTAATTTAGGCATAGGTAAAGATGCTATGTTACTCAAAGAACAACTAATAAAAGAAAAGATTGATAGAATTTATTGCAACCAAATAAAATATTATTCATAGCAAAAAAAATATTTGAAAGTGAAGTTAGAAGATGAGAAATTTTGTGTGAAATAGTTTACATGTATTTCAGAAATTTTTTTTTTCCAGATTATGTAAGTAATATGGCACATTGATTTAAAAAAGAAGAAAAGAAAAACCCATTAGAAAGATGAATGAAGGGAATATAGTTTGGAAAAGAGGAAAAATTCATGTCCACTAATTGTTTAAAAGTGCTTTTAAAAAAGGAAATGGAATTTAAAACAATAATGTACTGTTTCTTGTAGAAAATTTGGTGTTGATACTTGAAGGAAATGGGAGCTTATGCATTTCTGGTGGCAATGTAAGTTGATATAACCACTTTAGGTAGCAAAAGTTAAAATGTGTAATAAGTTATGATCTAGCAAGTCCACTTCATCATAGGTGTTCTAGAACAAGGGTTGGCAGACTTTATATATAAAGGGTCAGACAGTGAATATTTTAGACTTTGCAGATCATACAGTTTGTCACAAATGCTCAGCACTGCTGTTGTGCAAAAGCAGACATGACATAAACAAGAGGGTGTAACTGTGTTCCCATAATTTATTTGTTGTTGTTGTTATGTGCGATCGAGTCGGCCCCGACTCATAGCGACCCCTCCTTGGGTTTCCAAGGCAGTATCACTACACAAGTAGGTTGCCCAACCTTCCTTTTGAGGAGTGGCTGGTGGGTTTGAACTGTCAGCCTTCTGGTTAGCAGTCAAGTGCCTTAGGCACTACGCTACCAGAGCTCCCATAATTTATTTTTGGACACTGAAATTTGAATTTAATGTAACTTGCACATGTCCTGAAATACTATTCTTTTAAAAATTTTTTTCCAACCATTTAAAAATGTAAAAACCATCCATGGTATACAGGCCGTACAGAAACAGGTGAAAGTTGCAATTTGGCCCGTAGACTATAATTTGCAAGCACTTGATCTAGAAAAAGAAGCTCTGGTGTCATAGCGGGTAAGGTGGTTGGCTGCTAACCAGAAGGTTGATGGTTAAAACCCACCAGCTGCTCTTCAGGGAGAAGATGAGGCAATCTACTTCCGTAAAGATTTACAGCCTTGAAAACCTAATGGTGGTCACTGTGAGTCGGAATCGATTTGATAGCTGTGGTTTGTTTTTTTAAAAATTGTGATTTGAGTGAAAGTTTACACAGCAAATTCATTTTCCATGCAACTATTCTTACACATTTTGTTTCATGACATTGATTGCAATCTGTGTAATTTAACAGGTCTATTCTTACTTCCTCTCTATGATTACCTTTTCCCTGTGTCCGTCTTTCCTATGCATTCCTGCCTTCTGAGCTGTCTCCCAGTGCAAATACTGCCCTTCTGATTTTCCATGGTTGGTTGTTCTAAAGAGTATACCTGTCTCATATAAATATGCCTTATACGCCTATCTTCTGTTTGGTTGCAAGCCGTGGGAGTGAGTTCAGTTCCAGGCCCAAAGGGTAAATATGGGGCACCAGTCTTTATCAGACCAGTTAACCTGCTTTTTTTCTTTTTAAATTTATTATTTTGATTTTTATTCTACATTTTTCTCCTACTCTATCTATGATCTCCTATTTTGATCCCTTTTTGAGTGGTTGACAGTTGTAGCCGAGCACCATCTACTTCTGGTCTCAGGGTCATGTAGGCTGAGGTTCTCAAGGTTCGTTAGTCTCTTGGACTGATTGATTCCAT
>NW_006921751.1:5651790-5653036 GCF_000298275.1 Orycteropus afer afer
AAAAAAAATGTACATTGTGGTGTTGTTGGGTGAAGTGCTCTGTAGATATCTGTAAGTTTAAGTTGGTGGATTGTATTGTTTAGCTCTTCTGCAGCTTTGTTGAGAGTTTCTTTCCAGTTGTTCTATCTTTCAAAGAAAGTGGTATATTAAAGTCTCCCACTATGACTGTGGAGTCATCTATTTGGATGTTCAACTCTTTTAAAGTCTGATTTATGTATTTTGGGGCTCTTTCTTTGGGTCCATAGATATTTATTATGATTATATCTACTTGTTCAATTGATCCTTTAATCATTATATAATATCCTTCCTGGTCTCGTATGGTGGTTTTTGTCTTAAAGTCAATTTGATCAGAAATTAATATTGCCACTCCTGCTCTTTTATGGTTGCCATTTGGTTGATATATCTTTTTCTAGCCTTTGATTTCTAGTATATTTTTGTCTTTGTCTCTAAGGTGTGTCTCTTGTAGGCAGCATATTGATGGATTTTGTTTTCTTATCCAGTCTGCAACCCTCTGTGTCTTGAGTGGTACATTTAATCCACTAGCATTCAATGTAATTATTGACAAGTATGAATTGGTTGCTGTCATTCTGTTATGCGTTTTTTCATGGTGTTCCTGGTTTCTTTGTTCCATACTATTTTCTGTGCTGAGCTCATTATGTTTATGACTCATGTTATCATTTCCTTTGTTGCTATTGTTTTAGTATTTGCTGAATATTCATGTTTGTCCTCTTTCTTATTGTGATGTGAAGGTTTATAATTTTCTTTGAGGTTACACTGTGATTTATAATTTTCTTCCCAAGATTAGAACAGTCCATTCTATCTTGAAACTCTCTTGACTTCCTTACCATTTAGAATTTCTGTAACTACACAGTATTTTCCCTCTTTTTGTTCGTAGTTGTCCTCAGTTGCCAATTGATGTCTCTGGTTCCCTGTTTACAATCTTGTAAGCTTATTTTGCTTTGGATATGTCCATAACTGTGGTTTCTGGATTATGTTATCTTGTGTCTTAATGTTCGGTTGTTATTTGCTATTTTTGGTTCTCTGTTCAAAGGACTCCGTTTAGTATCTCTTGTAAGGTTGATCTGGTTTTAACAAATTTCCTTAGTTTCTGCTTATCTGGAAATCTCCTAATTTCACCATCATATTTGAGGGACAATTTTGCTGGCTATAACCAGAAGGCTGGTGGTTCAAACCCACCAGCCACTCCTTGGAAGGAAGGTTGGGCAATCTACTTCTGTAGTGATAC
>NW_006921751.1:5654187-5656330 GCF_000298275.1 Orycteropus afer afer
AATTACACTGCAACAGTAAAAAAAAAAAAAAAAAAAAAAAAAAAAAAAAAAACAGATGTATCTGGGAAGAGGGCCATAACAGAAAAAAGGTAGAGAAAAAGAATAATGAAGAAAAAAATGGGAAAAACACAACTAGGAAAACAAGGAATGGAGTTAACCACAAGAAAGAAAAAAGAAAAGAAAATTGCAACCTTGAACAGGGAAAAGAAAAATGCTGACAAGTAGAACCTGGGAGGGGAAGAAGAAAGAATAATAGTAAAAGGGACAAAAGTAATAATAATAATTATAGTTTTAAAACAGACAATATACAACCAACTAAAAAACAGAAAAAAAATAAATAAAAGTGGGGGCAGGACAAGACAGGGCAGACAGGCTCCGTTCGAGAACACAGACAGGGGTGGAGTTTCTGCGGGCCCTGAAGGTGAGTGGGAGTATGGGCTGGCCACACCTCCGTTCACCAAGAAGGTATAGGGTATAAGAGTAACAAGTAGAATGTTGCACCTTTCCAGTCGTCCAGGTCCGGAATGTCCTTGGGTTTACTGGCAAGTGGATCCTGTTCTTAAGTCCCTGGAATCTCTGGGAGAACACTGTCACTTTGGATATCCAAAATGGTCAAGCTGCTTGTAAACATTCAAAATGGCTGCAACCTCTGGACAGACAAAAGTCCACAGCTCAGCCCGCCTTCCTCTTCACTGCTTTTCCTTTTATTCCTCAGCCACCAAAACAGTCCTCTGTGCAGTCTCTAGCTAGCAGGGCCACTTTTTGGGTTAATTCTTAAGTCTTACCACCACTTGGCAATATCCAAGCTGTCTGTGCCATGAGGATCGCTGCCAGACTACCACTCCGTATGTCTCCTTTTTTGGTGTTTTCATACAAATTCTTCTGCTAGTTGGAATTTAGTCCACTTCTATATCCTTCCCTTCAAGGCTCAGGGGTCCAGGATTATCTTCTGTATCTGTGTTAATTGGTTTCCCTTTTCTTTGTTGAAGGGGGTCTGTAAAGTCTTTCTGCCTATTCTAACATCTTACCCAAATCGTCCATTTGTAAACTTTTAAGACCTCAGTCACTACTCACCAAAGTAGGCTGTAGAAAGATGTTTTTGTGTCGAATGTTATTCCAGTTGAGCTTCATGTCCTCCCATTACTCATGGCCCAGAGCCTGTGGGCCCAGTGACTCATTCCCTCAGAGTGTTGGCTGTAGCTAAGGAGTTATCATACCTTTTCTCCATTAAAACTCACTGCCATTGAGTTGTATCCAACTCAGAGCGACCCCTCCTTGGGTTTCTGAGGTGGTATCACTATGGAAGTAGATCACCCAACCTTACTTCCAAGGAGTGGCTGGTGGGTTTGAACCACCAGCCTTCTGGTTAGCAGTCAAATACCTCAGGCACTACACCACCAGAGCTCCTATAGCACATACAAATACATATGTAGAATTATCACCTCCCACACTTTTATATGGTCGTGGGTATATTCCCTTTTGCCTCAATATACCTGGTCATTTAGCCTGTCTTCCTAATCGATCCACCCATAGATTGATGTTTTTGTTACTGGTAATGCAGTATTATTTATGCACAAGTGTTTCATCTTTGTTGTCTTTCTCTCTTGTGCATGTTTCTCTGTCTTCTTTCCTTTTTTTAAAAAAAAAATTATTCAGCTTTGAGTGTAACTGTACTGAGTAAATGTATTTCCCATCCAGCAATTCATACACTTTTTGTTTTGTGACATTGACTGCAATTCCCCACAGTGTAACAGCTATCTTCCAATTTTGTCCCTGTAGTTACCTCTTCACTATCTCCCTCTTTTCTATGCATTCCTGCCCTCTGAGCTATCCTCCTGTGTTCTCCCATAATTAATCATTCTAAGGAGTGTATCCATCTGATATAACTGTTCACCCAATATGTCTGTCTGTTGTTTGGCTGGAAGCCACGGGAGTGAGTTGAAGTCAAGAGCTGAATGGTTACTAGGGGCCATAATCTCGGGGGTATTACCAGGGTCTATCAGACCAGTAAACTCGGTCTTTTTTATAATTTTGAGTTTTGTTCCACATTGTTCTCCTACTCTATCCAGGATCTCCTGCACTCATCCCTTTCTGAGTGGTTGACAGTGGTAGCTGGGCACCATCTAGTTCTTCTGGTCTCCTG